>NC_059351.1:53074630-53374630 GCF_019703515.2 Myxocyprinus asiaticus
GGAATTTCTGCATCATATACACACACTAAAAGGCTGCATAAAACTCTTTACACAACATCCCTTTTTGACATGTTAAGGCTTTAATATGAGACCATCAAGCAGCTGCAGGCGGGCTCTGAATGTAAACCGCCAAACTATCGTTTCTATCGTGGGGTTGGGGTTGCTTTGAGTTGCTTATTTGTTTTCATTATTTTATTATTATTTTATCACATCATTCTGTTTTGAAAAAAAAAAAAAAAAAAAAATATATATATATATATATATATATATATATATATATATATATATATATATATATATATATATATATATATACAGTGGTGTGAAAAAGTGTTTGCCCCCTTCCTGATTTCTTATTTTTTTGCATGTTTGTCACACTTAAATGTTTCAGATCATCAAACAAGTTTAAATATTAGTCAGAGATAACACAAGTAAACACAAAATGCAGTTTTTAAATGAAGGTTGTTATTATTAAGGGAAAACAAAACCCAAACCTACATGACCCTATGTGAAAAAGTGATTGCCCCCTAAACCTAATAACTGGTTGGGCCACCCTTAGCAGCAACAACTGCAATCAAGCATTTGTGATAACTTGCAATGAGTCTTTTACAGCACTGTGGAGGAATTTTGGCTCACTCATCTTTGCAGAATTGTTGTAATTCAGCCACATTGGTGGGTTTTCGAGCATGAACTGCCTTTTTAAGGTCATGCCACAGCATCTCAATAGGATTCAGGTCAGGACTTTGACTAGGCCACTCCAAAGTCTTCATTTTGTTTTTCTTCAGCCATTCAGAGGTGGACTTGCTGGTGTGTTTTGGATCATTGTCCTGCTGCAGAACCCAAGTTTGCTTCAGCTTGAGGTCACGAACAGATGGCCGGACATTCTCCTTCAGGATTTTTTGGTGGACAGCAGAATTCATGGTTCCATTTATCACAGCAAGTCTTCCAGGTCCTGAAGCAGCAAAACAGCCCCAGACCATCACACTACCACCACCATATTTTACTGTTGGTATGATGTTCTTTTTCTGAAATGCGGTGTTACTTTTACGCCAGATGTAATGGGACACACACCTTCCAAAAAGTTCAACTTTTGTCTCATCAGTCCACAGAGTATTTTCCCAAAAGTCTTGGGGATCATCAAGATGTTTTCTGGCAAAAATGAGACGAGCCTTAATGTTCTTTTTGCTCAGCAGTGGTTTTCGTCTTGGAACTCTGCCATGCAGGCCATTTTTGCCCAGTCTCTTTCTTATGGTGGAGTCATGAACACTGACCTTAACTGAGGCAAGTGAGGCCTGCAGTTCTTTGGATGTTGTTGTGGGGTCTTTTGTGAACTCTTGGATGAGTCGTCGCTGCGCTCTTGGGGTAATTTTGGTCGGCCGGCCACTCCTGGGAAGGTTCACCACTGTTCCATGTTTTCGCCATTTGTGGATAATGGCTCTCACTGTGGTTCTCTGGAGTCCCAAAGCTTTAGAAATGGCTTTATAACCTTTTCCAGACTGATAGATCTCAATTACTTTCTTTCTCATTTGTTCCTGAATTTCTTTGGATCTTGGCATGATGTCTAGCTTTTGAAGATCTTTTGGTCTACTTCACTTTGTCAGGCAGGTCCTATTTAAGTGATTTCTTGATTGAGAACAGGTGTGGCAGTAATCAGGCCTGGGTGTGGCTAGAGAAATTGAACTCAGGTGTGATAAACCACAGTTAAGTTATGTTTTAACAGGTGGGGCAAACACTTTTTTACACAGGGCCATGTAGGTTTGGATTTTGTTTTCCCTTAATAATAACAACCTTCATTTAAAAACTGCATTTTGTGTTTACTTGTGTTATCTTTGACTAATATTTAAACTTGTTTGATGATCTGAAACATTTAAGTGTGTCAAACATGCAAAAAAAATAAGAAATCAGGAAGGGGGCAAACACTTTTTCACACCACTGTATATATATATATATATAAATGAAATTATGTGATTGAACAAAGCTATGATTGAAAATCAGGGTTATTCCACCAAATATCGATCGCTGAACCCTTCGTAATTTAAAACATTAGTATTGTGTTGTTTAAAAATGAAAATGAACTTGTTTTCTTTGCATTATTCGAGGTCTGAAAACACTTAATCTTTTTTGTTATTTTGACCAGTTGTAATTTTCTGCAAATAAATGCTCTAAATGACAATATTTTTATTTGGAATTTGGGAGAAATGTTGTCAGTAGTTTATAGAACAAAACAAAAATGTTCATTTTACTCAAACAC
This sequence comes from Myxocyprinus asiaticus, assembly GCF_019703515.2. NCBI lineage: Eukaryota > Metazoa > Chordata > Actinopteri > Cypriniformes > Catostomidae > Myxocyprinus > Myxocyprinus asiaticus. The sequence goes on from NC_059351.1 coordinate 53,076,882, forward strand.
ATACCTATAAATAGTAAACCCAGAGAAACTGAACATTTGGAGTGGTATCTTAATTTTTCCAGATATACTTAAATACATATTTATTTTAGTCAGGTTGATGAAGGTTTGATGAAGTGTTTTTGTTCAGTGATTAATCTGATAATCAACAAGATTTATAGTAGATTATGATCACAGAATGGCTGGATGTCTGAGTTGTGTCCAGAGAATAGCATATGATTTATAGAAAATTGGGCACGTATTGGAGATAGACCTGAACTGCTAAAAACAGACGGACTCTGTCCCTCCAGGAAAGGCACCGCTCTCCTCTCTAGTAATTTGGCTCATAGTCTTAATACCAGACAGACTGGCTAATGCACCATCCGCTAGCTGCCTTGAGACATCACACATGTCATATAAACTGCAAAACAGAGACTGTATCTCCTAGATATCATAAAGAGACTGTGTCCGTTGCACTAACTAATAAACACAAAACCCTAAGTCTTTCGGGAAAAAAATAAATAAATAATTGATTGATGTCAAAATAGAACATTTTTTTGAAGTGCTTAATGTGACATCATCCGATATAAGTAAAAATCTCAGTTTTTTGCTACTGTATACAGACCCCCAGGGCCCTATACAGACTTCCGTAAAGAATTTGCAGGTTTTCTGTCAAATCTAGAAGTTACTGTGGATAGAGATTTGATTGTTGGTGACTAAACATTCAAATAGATAATGAAAATGACATATTGGGAACAGGGCCCAATCATTGCCATAATCAATAAATAAATAAAGCAATTCTTGCGTAGAGCGATGACATCTCAGTTCATTACCATGTCTCTTGTATGCTGTGCTTAGAAGGTCACTCAATCAACAACATGTTATAAATCAGGTAGAACTATTCTTTCAACCACTAAAGATAGCTTCACTAATAATCTTTCAGATCTATCTCAAATATACCAAAAAGTTCAGAAGAACTTGATGTAGTCTCAGAAAATGTGGATACAATCTTCTCTTGCACTCTAGATATTGTCACCTCCTTTGATTGAAGAAAAAGAGAAAAGCCCTGCACCATGGTAAAATGTTAATACTCGTGATTTTAAGCTCTGTAAAATGGAGCACATGTGGTAGAGTACAAATGTAAAGGTATTTCACAGTGTATGGAGGGATACTGTCACTAACTTGTGTTATGAAATAATCTCCTCTATTAGCTTTTGAGACAGCTTATTTTTAATTGTATTTTTTGCATAGAAATACATTTTTTGCTTACAACGCTAAACTTACATTTTAAAACTTAAATATGTGCCATTGCAGATTGATGACTTAATTTTGTTTTAAAACAATTACTTGTCTAGCCTTACATATTTAAGAAACAGCTACGTGCAGTAGGGGTTGAATAATTATGACATGGCTGTATTTTTAAAAAATCCTGCCATTTAGAAATATTAGGTTATATATTCACACTATGACTTTGAATGTGTCACTCAACTGTTATAGATGTAAAGTTTAAAAATTCTGGGTCATCAGAAAAGCTTACCTTATCCTTATCCTTACAGTCCTGGGGGGGTTGAATAATTTTAATTGCAACTGTACATCATGACAATTTCTTGGATAGGCTTGAGAATTATATTGCCATTTTTGGACTGGCATTAGCATGGTTTAAGTACTAATATTTTACTGTTACCACTTTGTTTGTGTTTGTGTCAGATCAAGCACAAGTTAAGTGCCGCAGGGCTCAGTATTAGGTCCTGTCAGATCTAGTAAGGCATTTACTATCAGAACTAATGCATTTACTCAGTAATGGAGGTTTCTTCTTGTATTCTTGCAACTCCAGCAACACTTACCAGATGTAAAACGAAATATCAAAATATCGAAATATAAAAAAATATATAATAATAAAAAATAAAAAATAAAAAAGCTGATAAATATAACATTTGTCAAGGGGACCTTTAATCTTTAATAGAGCCTAATAATGGACAAAAACAGTTTCATGGGTATTAAGATTAAGATTATATATATGTATACCTGTCTCACTACCAAAATAGTTAATGGTACTGTGTATTTTTTTATGAATCTGTCTTTTGTCATAAATTCATCAGAAATTATACTTACTTTTTTACTTTTTTGCATAATTCAAATTTAACTCAAATAATAATTTTCTGATTACTTTTCAACATACACTCTAAACATGCAGTTATTTGTTCAGATGTCTAATAAAATCTTCTGGCTCCACCTAGAGGCAAATATGAGATCATGTCTGTAAATGTCTTTTTTATTACAATTTTTGAAAGTCAAATACTGTCATACAATGCAGGATCGATGTTACAGTATGCAGCTTCTGTTAACATCACCTGAATTTAAGTCTGATTTACACTTTATATAATAAATTAAGGAATGAATCAACATGAAAGAGCTGCTTTAAGGAAAAAGTTACAGTTGAATGATGGTTAAATGACCCCAGCGTTCCTCCAGTTTCCCCTATTTTGGTCTGATTGAACGGAAGTAGATAACCTGCTTCAAAATGTTTACTCATTGTTCATCTGGTGCTGTTAAACTTTCCTCAACAGCTTTTTCTGAAGTTTGATTGTCAACTGCTGTCCATGGTGCTGAATCTACAGCTGTGTGTTAAAGTGACAGGACAATATTTCTCAATCTGCTCCCACAGCTTCAGTGCATATTTAACATGATATAATTCAGATCATTGAGTCTCTAATAATGAACTGATGAATCAGGTGTGTTAGATAAGAGAGAGTGCAGTGCTGTGGGATTCCAGCAAAAATCCTGAGAAAAACAATTTTCATGATAAACTGTGAAGATTTCTTAATTATTATTATTTTGTATTCATAAAAAATATTATATTTTATTATTTATTTATTGTTTCAAAATGTTAATTTTAGAATGTGTATTGCATTTATTGCACTTATAAATATGAACAAGTGCAATACATTGTCTTTATTGTGTCCGATGCATTTCTGAGTCAAATATTTTGGCAGGAGGATGTAAGCATGATTTTCTCATTAAAACAGCTTCTGTTGAACTTGCTTTAGTCCTCCAACCACAAGTCACCCAATCAGAATGCATTATTGTAAACAGGTCAGGGTCCTGCTCTAATCAGTGATGACTGGCCAGGACATTATTTGAGGCTGCGCGAAGCATGTGAGTCTTGTTGTTTTATAAATCGCAAGGACGTACACAGGGGGACGTACACAAGGGTTTGGCTACAATGGCCCGAGCCACTTCCTCTTTGCCCTCCTGTGTTGAGTTGCCTCTGTGGAGAAAGTAATTTTATTTTCATATATTCATTTTGCAGATGCTTTTTATCCAAAACGTTAAAGTGATTTTTATATGATGAATAGTACACTATTGTCTGTGTGATTTTTTTTATTATTATTTAAAATGCAGCTCAAAGTCATCTTAAAATGAAACATACAGATTATTTAAGGGGTCATGAAACAGTCAGCCAGTTGTTATCTCAAAATAAACTCTGACAGGGTGATAAGGACAACCAATGTTAGGCTTATTACATGGCTACTAATGAAAAAGATAAATATATAGAGATAAAATATTGATTTACATTAAAATTATGAAATTATGTGAAAAGAAAGAAATCTCTGAACAGCTGAATTCCACCTCCGGTTTGAGTTGGAGTTCTATTGATGTTTATTCTGTAAAAATGACCATCTGACTTCTCATAATCCATCTTATTTTAAGGCTACATACCATATAAACAAATAAATGGACATGCAACATTGATTGTTGAAATTATTTTATTAGCTTACTTGTAGAGATCGCTCAGTGATCCGAGAAGCAGGAAATATGATTCACAATACCTGATGGATGGTCTGAGATTTGTATGTGCGGTTGTTACAGAGAGAGATATCAGACAGTTAGATTGTGCCACTGACCAATCAGAATCCAGAGATTATTCCAGAGAGCCGTGTAAGAAGTAAAGAGAGAGTAATAAAACAGTATCTCTGTCGGTTTCTACCAGTAAAGGCTTTTACCCAAATTTCACATTCAACAGGCACACATACTAGAGAAAGACTATTGAAGGAAATACACTTGTGTGTGATTTGTGCATAGTTTACAAGGATGTAAAAACATTTTTAATGATGTAAAACGTATCAAATATGCATAAATGACTGTCTTTTACAGACACTTGAGTACTGTACAGAGCTGTCTTACATGTTCAATCACAACAGCTAGAGGTCGCTGTTTCTCTGTGATGAATATTGAGTGAATGGTGATGGTGGGAGGGGCCAGTAAATCTGATCATTACTGATAAAGAGCTGAATAAAGAGGAAGTAACTAAAGCAGACAGATGTAGAGACAGAGAGATACACACAGAGAACATTCAGCATAAAGAAGACAGACATCCTGTGAGGAGAATCAGAGCTGCTGTGAAGCTGAACTCAACTCACAATGAAGATCTTCATCATCTTCACATTCTACTTCATCTCAGGTCAATACACTTCTCTTGCACTACTGCACAAATCATGATGTATTTTATTTGTCAATCTGATCAGATTGTATGATTCAGTATAAAGTAATAACCAATATTTTAATTGTTTATGTGTTTTCTTGAAATAAAAATGGAACCACTTGGTCCTGCATATGCCATAATCAGTGCTGGGTACATTACAGTCTTTGTACTTTGTACTTTGGTATTGTAATCCGTTACTGATTATAAATTACATGATTAAACATTTTAATCAGTTACGTTTTCTCTAAGAATAAAATGTTTAACTTTCTTGTTACTCTTGGATTACCTCTGACCTAACTTTTTTATATTTTGTCACATGCATTTGATCAGGTTTATCTTGTATATTATACCATTTTGACATAATGTTTCTTAAATGCATTAAATAAAACTTAATTATGAGAATTATGAGAATTGATATTATATTTTTGTGTTTTACTTGCTATTTGTCTATTCATGAGTGAAATAACAAAAATATTTAAAGGGTCATGAAACACAAAAACACATTTTAACTGAAAAGAATAATTCACATCATCAACACATACCTATTTAGAAAATGAATAACTAGTAAGTTTCTAGAATTATGGACAGGTTATCCAGGGAAATCGGTTCAGTATTTCTGTGTGAATTAGATTGTGAATCTGAAATGACGAGTATTTGGGCACTTTGATGCGTTTAATGGACAAAACCTTTCCAAAGACATAGAGACACGGTTCTATGACACACAGAGTAATAATTCAAAAAATAATTCAAATGTGTTCATCAGGAGCTGGTTAGATATGCAATGTAAAGTTGAGAAAGTGTGCAAACAAACGTCCAAATGCTTTTTTTATATTTGACGTGGAATCGTTTGCAGTGGACAGGATATTAAGTTTTGGAAGGCAGAGTTCACATTGCACAATAATGTTTATGCCCTGTGTCTCCTTAAAACTGAAATGATTTGTATAAAGCCAGTGGTAAAACGCTGAGTGAGAATTGTAGACACCTGGCTAGCGTCTAGTATCAGGTCTGTGTGTGCAATTCCACAAAACTCTCCATCCTCTCCCCCTCTCTTCCAAAAACACTAGAATGCATATCATGGTAGACTGATTTAGAAATGAAAAAATGAAAAGATTAAAAATAAAATAGTAGAGGATCAATAAATTGAACAATTTACCGTTGTTGCTTTATTAATCATTATTGATACTTAATCAGTAAATTAATTAATAATGTAATTCATACAAAAGTAACTGTAATCTGATTACAAGTATTTTAAAATGTAATGTGATCTGATCACAACTACTTGATTTTTGTAATTTGATTGCGTAATCCAGATTATATATAGGCAAAAAAATTTTTTAATAACGATACAAACTTTGATGAACTTGTTTTCAGCTTGTTCATTTGCTACCATGATCTAATAAATGAAGTTAATAAATGTAAGTTTGGGAGGACCACGGCCATCTGATCTTCCAATGAATTACCAGTATATAAAAGCAACCTCTTACCTCATCATAATGTCAGCTCTCCCAGCACCGACCTTTCCGCAATGGCACCATGTCCGACATACTGGAAATCCAGTTCTTTCCTTCGTATGATGAACTCTCGAGTCATCCAGAGACACCTATGCATCCACTGTAAACCAGACCGGTTTCCCCCTCCTTCATTCTAGGATCACCTTCACCAGATGAATGTCCAGGATGACTAAGTCCTCGCACACCATCCCAGCATAACAAACACTGCTCAAGAGGTCCACGCTCCCCACCTCCTTCGTGATCTCCTCAACATACAAGCATTCCGCACGTGCCCACATTACAAACACCATCAACATCACAATCATCTCTTTCTCCAACCGAAAGCCTTGCAATTTCTCCCATGGCAAATTGCTCCATTAACGATCTTTGTCAAGCCCTCTATAAATCCGGCATCCATTTCTCACAAAGAACCAATAAAGCACAACTATAAAAGCTTTATTCACACCATAAACAAACGAAACGAAGAAATCTCTGCAAGGCTTCCAAGCAAACCAAGCATCTCTCTCCATCTTCTTAAGCCCACAATCCACCTCTTCATCAGCCAGTAGGACTCGAGGTAGTTGCCAGCACTTCCTCATCCGCCTCTCTAAACGGCCGGCAGACTACAGCGGCCACACGCTATCCCCCCGCTTCGTCACTAAAAATCCCCCCTCCCTCTTCTCAAAAGGCACTGGCCACATCGGTTTCAGCCCTCTCTCCTGTTCCTCTGTTCTATCCTGTTCCTCCAATCATGGACCCTCCCATCTGGATGCAATGTGGGCTCTCCCGTTCGAATCGCAGCATGGGCCCTCCATTCCAAATACAATGCAAACTCTACGTTTTTTATAACTCGTGGGTTCCCCATTTCGGATCGCAGTGTGAGCTCCCCATTGGGAATGCAGAGTGAGCACTCCCTTTCTGAAACGCTGAGTGATCCTTTTGTGATTAAATCATAGGGATCTCCCATTCGGATTGCAGTGTGTACTCTCCCCATCCGAGCAACTCATGACAACCAAACCAGTTTTACCATTCATGCAAAGATTATAGGGGCACGCAAACTAGTGAAATTAAGTTAATAAACGTAAGTTTGGGAGGAGCAGGCTCATCTAATCTTCCAATTAATTACCAGTATATAAAAGCAACCTCTTATCTTGTCATAGGGTCAGCTCTCCCAGCAACTCACCTCCCCTACTCCTCCTTTTACATCGGCTCCATCCTCACTAGTCTGGGGTGGTGTAACAGTTAAAGGATGGGCAAGGAGGAGGCGGGAACCAGCTGAACAGTCAACATAAAGTTTAATGTAAAACTCAACTTAAACAAACATAAACAAACAGCAGACACACACAACGCGGAGAGATGAGGGGAGGCATGGGGAGAGGGAAAGGGCAAGCAAGAGACACAGAGAGAGAGAGAGAGAGAGAGAGAGAGAGAGAGAGAGAGAGAGAAGAAATTGCTCGCCGGCTCCCGGATGCGCTGTCGCCCAATCCTCAACCGCTCCTCCGCCCTCTGGCAGATGCCAGCTCGCCCCTCCCCCAGCGGACGGCAGTGAGTCCTCCGGCCCCTGGTGGATGGAACCACTCCTCCCCTTCTTCAGTGGACGGCAGCATTTGCTCCAGCTCTTGGCGGTTGGCAGCGACCCCTCCATCCCCAGGCAGACAGCTGCGGCGGCTCCCCTGGTGGATGGCAGCGGTGAAGACTGCGCAACAGCGCATCCCTCCTCCATCCCGGGTTTCAGCACCACTGTAACAGGTAAAGGACAGGCAAGGAGTAAAACCAACATAAACAAACACACACACATGCCGCTCGGCCGCATGCGTCTCTCTCTCTCTCTCTCTCGAACTGGTGCCTCCGGCTCCCCTTTATCTCGCTCTCCCACTGATCAGCTGATTCAGTGCCAGCCATGCACCATCAAGGCTGGGCCATGCCCTCCTCCTTGTCACAGGGTGTTATAAATTTGCTTGAGTTTCGAGTCACCTCCTCGAGCTCCTCCATTGCGGACAGCAAGCCAAACCAGTTTTACCATTCACGCAAAGATTATAGGGGCATGTGAACTCATGAAATAGGGTTTAATCCATGAATTACACTACTTAATTAAATATTTGTTTAAAAAAAATAATTTCAGAAATTAAGACATTCTCCTTGCACATGCACGCAGCAATCGGCCGCAGCAACTCGCACAATGTGGCCGTAGCCACAGATCTAGAGTCAGCTTTTCCCTCTTCTCTGGTAATTAAGGTTTGGACTTGCGGTGGGAAACTGATCCTAGATCATAATTTATGAGCAGCATCATTCCTGAGCAGTAATCAGAATTCTCTATCGATATTCACTCACATACACATCAAGCCTGTGGATAGTGGGAGGCTAAGCTTTCCCCAGACTTACGCATGCTCAACCTATGACTGCAAAGTTATGCTACTCATTAATGGAGTTTCTGTTAATAGTATGAATCTGATTGACAGGTTCAGTGAGATGCTTTGATGTTACTGGATATTCTGGAGGAAGTGTTCTTGTTAATTCCTGGAAGCTTTGGTGCAATTACTGTTTTAATTACATGGCGAAACATGACCCATGGACAAACATAATAAATGATATGAAACATAATCAATGGTCTAAAGAAGGAAGATTCACTCTGTACCGTGACAAATATGGAAACCTCATGATCTTCATCAAAGAACTGAACACAACAGATGCCGGAAGATACCGGATTGGAGTTCATGGCCGATGGTTTATCGAAATGACTTTGAATGTGAAACAAGGTAAGACATTTTGTGAAGTGTTTAATGGAGTTATTGACCTTTTGAAAGCATCTAAATACTGGATGTAATTATTTTGTATGTATAAAATATATACTGTATATATGACAGATTCATGTTGTGGGGTGTCAAAGAGAGTGATGGTGAATAGTGGAGAAACTGCCAACTTCAGCTGTGAATATTCACAAGACTACAAGAATGATGAAAAGATAATTTATAAAGAAGGAAGGAACTCCACTGAGATGATCTCCAGCACATGGGATAAGAAAGAAAAATTCAGTATTTCTGATGACAGATATAAGAATCTCTTCAGTGTGACATCAGCTGCTGTGACACCAGATGATGGAGGAGTTTATTTATGTGGAGTTCAGGTCTACAGACACTCATACAGTTACTCCGTTATTACTACAACTGCTCATCTACACATTATGAGTGAGTAGAACAAATTCTCAATAAAAGTTCACAGAACCTGTGTTTGCAGCAGATTTTATGACGCATAATGTGACATTTATCATTGTCAGATAAAGTGGGTTCATATAGGGTGACCGGTTACTCAGGAGGTCAGATCATCATCAAGTGTGAACACCCTCAGTACAAAACCAACCCAAAATATATCTGTAAAGAATCAGATGGATGTTCTGAGAGGAAGTATCCAGGAGTTGAGAATAAATGGATGGAAGATGGAGATGTTTCTTTATATGATGACACCAGAGGAGGAGTCTTGATGGTGTTCTTTAGAGATCTGAATGCTGGAGATGCTGGAACATACAGGTGTGGAGTCAATGTATCTCAGTATATGGAGTCGTTTACTGAAGTAACACTGGATGTTAAAGAGGGTGAGGAATTTTAAATACTTATTAATCATGCATATTTGAAATGTTAAATCTAATTTTAGGCATTGTATGATTGATACAGTTAATTCGGAAAGAATTCAGACCACTTCACAATTTGTTATGGTGTAGCCTTATGCTAAAATCATTTTAAATAATTTCCCCCTCATCAATCTACACTCATGCCCCATACTGACAGTGGAAACATGATTTTCAACATTTCTGCAAATGTGTTCAAATATATATATATATATATACTGCATTGACATAAGTCTTCAGATACCTTGATATGACACTTGAAGTTTAGCTCAGGTGCATCCCATTTTTCTTTGAGATCTTTCTACTCCTTGACTGGAGTCTACTTGTTCTAAAATTGGATTGACAATGCATATAAGAACAAAAGCCAAGCCATGAGGTTGAAGGAACTGCCTGCAGCACTCATGATTGTTTTGAAGCAAAGATCTGGAGAAGGCTACAAAAAGTTCTCAAGAGCATAGAGGCCTTTGAGAAGTTTGGAATAACTAGGACTCTGTGTCTCTGTGAAGGTGTTACTGTTGCCTGGACCATGAAACTCCGCCCCCACTGACAAATGAATTATAATAAAACAGGCTGTTTTCTCGTTTTTGCATATTTCTTTTTAAATGAAAATCCACAAATTCAAAGCATAATTTTGTTTTTCCATTTAAAAAAAGCAAAACAAAACAAAAAAACAAATGAACTTACAATGATCATAAAGACGGTTCAGGGTCTCTGCTTAGTTTGATTGTGAAGACTGTGAGCTGTACAGGAAACCCACAGTGTGCCCACATGAGACTGAACAAACAGAAACATGCACAGAAAGTCTTGTGGTCGGTGGACATATAGCATGAAGTGCCAAATAAGGAATAAGAATATAAACAGACCATTAAAAAACAACAAACATCTCTTTGAAAATGCTGCAGCTCAGATATCTTTCAGGACGTATGGTACAATAATGTTAATTTAATGTTTGACCATAATATTGTATGACTAGTATTTTATTCTGTGATCACGCTGTTTTCTTTTGCAGATTTCTCCATGAATATCATCATTTATGTTTGTGTTCTACTGCTGATTAAAACATTAACACTGATGTTTAATGTTGGACAAATCAAGAGACAAAGATGATGCCCTTCTTCACACACCCACTTCCTTTTCTCTAGACACTGTGTCTTTCATCTTCATTATCTAACTTCAATCTGACGTCTCTTAGTGAAACCAGCCCACCTGCCATACAAGAATCAAAATCAGTGTCACTGTCGGAGGTGTGGCCTTGTGTCAGCTTGGCTACACTGAAGTAGTATGTGATACACTAAAGTTCTTTTACACTTACCCCCAAACCCTTCTTATATACACCATCCTACACCACACAGAAGAGTAACAGCATGAAATGCTTCTACTTGTGGTTTTCTTCTGCTCTTATGTGAAGGTTACAGTAAACTAACAAGCCCTTCATGCATTTTTGCAACCAAGAACTACTTCAATCAGGTGTGATAAACAGGAAATGGTTTACTTTAAGAATGGAAATAAAAGTTTGCACTCCAAAGACAATGTGGCGGATGTAGTAAACTACATGAAAAAATACAAATATAATATTGGAGTCGCTGAATTATTTTCATTATTTAAAATTTAAATATCGTTTTAATATAATGGTTTTTGTTTTGTACAAGATTTTCTTTCATCTTCAATGTAATCTTATAATCATTCATTGTAAGTTATTTGTTTTGAATTGTAGTTGTTGAATTAGCATTTTTATTTGACAGTAAATACACTCTGAAGTCCACTGAATATTGTTTTTGTAATTTGTATGTAAATTCTGATGGCAGAAGTGACTGTATCACGACTGAAAACATTTGAGATTCTCCCACTGCATTCAGATCAGTTTAAAATAATCATGTTAATTACCGGATCAGATTTCACAAATCACGTGCTTCGCAACTTTGTTTGTCAAAACGTTCAAAGATTCACTACATGTGTTGCATTGTGATAAGCTTGTATACAATCGTGGAAGTACCAGTTGTTGTCTAGTGGTAGGAAATTGCTCATCAGCATTTCTGCATTACAATTAACAGCAAACAATGCATATTGCTGCTCTAATAGAAGAACTAATCCAATGAAATCAAGAGTGTATTACAGTTATATTAACATGTTTTTTTATCTATTTTTTTATTTTTTTATTATTCATTTTGGCAACATTACTGCGAAAGTATTTGTATTAATATGGGTTAACTGTAAATTATTAATAATTTTAATTATTGATAGGATTATGCAGTTTTTTGAGGCAATGGGGCTTTATCTCACATTTAAAAATATAATTCACATGTGAAATTCTCAAAGTTTCATTACTCAAGGCTTCCGTACACAATTCAATTTACTGCCATCTGCTGGTCAAAACATAAAGCACACTAAATCATTCTGTGTCCTTTGACAACATTATATTTGATTTTGAAGAAATATGGTCAATGCTATTTTGTTGTTTGCACCGTTCAACATATTTGAAATAATGTTAAATAATGTGATGGGTTAATAGACTAACTGTTCATTCAAAAGTAGAGATTAGTAAATAAATGTTCTTGGGGTCTGGGCTGTAACATATTAATAGCAGGTAATTGGAGGTATTTATGTAACTTTATTGAGATAAAAACCTGTGCTGGATTAGTGCTTCTTTTGAATCAAATACCAAACATTCAGTCTAATGAATAGACCAAGTGGTTTTTGCTAAACAAATCAAGCTCTGATACACACTGCAATGAGAAACATGCTTTTATTTGACACAAGCTTTGAAGCTTCAGTATCATACATGACCTCACTGCTGGTAATCATATGATTGACATTCCTGGTCTGCATTTTGTTGCATTTATCATAATTTACTCTTTTACTGTATCTTAAAGTATTTTTGCTTTATCTTATTCACTACTTACCCATTTCACATGAGTATTACACAATCTATGCACACCTTTTATCAGGAGTTCAATAAAATAAATGGCAAAACATTGTTTATCTTTGCAGGGCTTTTGCACAAACAGTGCTCACTCGTCTGCATGGTTTATACGCTTCGCAAAAGCATTATTATCCTTTGCTTACATATAGCACAAACAATGCTCACCCTTCTGCAAGGGCCGGATGCATCACACAGCATTGTTTAGGCTTCTGCAAGGGTATTGCACATACAATGCTCACACTTCTGCAAGAGCTAGATGCATCATATCAGCATAGTTGATCCTTCTGCAAGAGTACTGTATAAACAATGAGTTTACTGGTGTATCTAAGCGCTGAACTGTAGAACTATTTTACCACTATATTCAAAATAATTCTAATGTATCTAATTATCTATTCTAATTAATTCTAAGAGTTTTTATGGTAGAATTATTTTTCTTCAGCTGTCCAAATATTGTCTGTTATCACAAAGTTCATTTTGCACGCAGTCTGATTGCTTGTAAAGATCTCACATTGAGAAAAATGTACTCTAGTCTCACTAAATAGAATATTGGTACTGTGTCTATGCATCAGACAAAAATTTCAAGTTATACTGTAAACTTATGACCTCCTGGTCATGACCTCTGTGCATAATTCTGATTTCCGAATTCTGATCACTTTTCAGCATCCACACTGAGCACGCAGATCTTTGTTTAGATGTCTTATTCAATATTCTGGCTCCACCTGGAGGCAAATATAAGTTAATGTTTGCTAAATGTCTTGCCTTTGTTTATATTATGTTTTGTCAAATACTGCATCATAAAATGCATGATTTACGTTTTGGTAGGCAGCTTCCGTTTTCATTAATTGAATTCAACACTTATTTACACTTTACATAAATATGAAAAGAAGTCATGAATGAATGAATCAGGAGGAATGAGGTGCTTTAAAAATAACAGTTGAAGGATGGTTAAATGACCCCAGCAGTATGGCTGAGTTTAGATCTGAAAAGACTGAATAGATAAACAACTTCCAACTTACTTACTCTTTGTTGATTTTGTGCTGTTAAACTTTCCTCAACAGTTTTCCTGAAGTTTGACTGTCAGTTGCTGTCCATGGTGCTGAATCCACAGCTGTGTGTTAAAGTGACAGGACAGTATTTCTCAATCTGCTCCCACAGCTTCAGTGCATATTTAACATGATATAATTCAGATCATTGAGTCTCTAATAATGAACTGATGTGTGGTATCTGGTATGCATTTCCAGCAAGTGTGACAGAGTTCCTCTGTCATTAACCATAAACATAAGCTTACAAATTTTCACACACCCATATGTTGTATAGCAGAATGACATGCTATTGTCAGATCATTTTCTCATTTATAGTAAAAGAGTAAGTAGATCATTCACTTGTTGTTGCTGTGTGTTGTATTGAAGAGGCGATAATAAAATATGCTTTTTACTTTGCCAAAAGTGTGATGATGCAGTATTTATTTATTTTTTCTCCATGTAAACCTCAATTCATATTTAACTGCAAAATCTCCAAAGTTGCCTTCATTTATTTTTTATACTGTATGTTTCAGTTTCATTAGCCGTACTGAACACAAGATCTGTGTGTTACTGAACTGTGTGCTACTATACACCATAAAGAAAAAGAGAATATTCTCTGACAAGAAATGAGAAAATAATGTTATATGTAACAATGTTTGTTATTTTGATAAGATGAAACAAGATGCAGTTTTGGTGCAATGAAAGCTGAAGATGCATTAAAAGTGCAGCTGTATTTGTGCTCTCTATTTCACTCTCTCTCCTGGTTGTGTAAAGTTTGTGGTAGCTGTGACAGATGGAGCTGAGCGTTTCAGCACCTGCCCTCTCATTCATTCAGCCTGTGCAACAGTGTATGATGAAACAATGGCAAAATGTGATAAACTGTAAAAATATATGCACAGAAATCCAAGGTGTTCATGAAAATAATCATTAAATATAATAATATGATGACACATATTGCCAGCCTGCATTATAAAGCAGCATAAATTAGCATTTTTTGTATCTGTAAAATAGCTGGAAGTGGCTTAAACCAGAAGAGGTCCACATTCCTGGTGAATATTGGTTCCCCCTATTGTCACTGATGATTGACTAGATAATCTTAGGCTGTGCAGAGTGTGATAGTCATAAAGTTTTTAACACGCTGTGAATATGAAGGAAAAAAACACACAACAATTTTGCAACTTTAGCTAATTTACAGAAACAGCTCAAGTTCAAACAGTCATCTTATGAACAGTTTATTATTATTATTATTATTATTTTATGAAGAGTCTGGGTATTCAGCCAGGATAATTGAAGTAGGAATCTTTTAGTAAAAACCTTTACCCATGTAATCTGATCTGCTTACGTTATTTGTGAACTGTATTACATGTTCAATCACTTCCGCTAAAGGTCGCTGTTTCTCTTTGATGTATATTGAGTGAATGGTGATGGTGGGAGGGGCCAGTAAATCTGATCATTACTGATAAAGAGCTGAATAAAAAGGAAGTAACTAAAGCAGACAGATGTAGAGACAGACAGATACACACAGAGAACATTCAGCATAAAGAAGACAAACATCCTGTGAGGAGAATCAGAGCTGCTGTGAAGCTGAACTCAACTCACAATGAATATCTTCATCATCTTCACATTCTACCTCATCTCAGGTCAATACACTTCTCTTTCAGTACTGGAAAGATGATGTATAGTTAGCTATTACCATTCCGTTCAGAATGCAGTGATTGATTAGTAATCTTTAATGATGTTTCTGATAACAGTATGAATCTGATTGACAGGTTCAGCAAGAAGCCTTGATGTAACTGGATATTCTGGAGGAAGTGTTCTTGTTGATTCTGGGAGCCGTTGGTCCAATAACCGGAAGTACCTACATAAGCAGCAAAAGGGCAGGCGGAACAATCTTATAGACAATAACTTACCTGATCAACTGAATGAAGGAAGATTCTCTCTGTTTCGTGATACACGTGGAAACTTAATGATATTCATCAGAGAACTAAACACACAGGATTCTGGGAAATATCTTGTTGGAGTTGATGGTTTTTGGTGTACTGAAATGAATCTAAACGTTGTGGAGGGTGAGTCAATTTAAGATCAAAATGTTTTTGTTATGAAGCTTCCTTTTCAAAACTACAAGATATACAGTATACAATACATATATTCTTACATGTGAATGACAGATTCTTGTTGTGGAGTGTCGCAGCGAGTAAATTCCAAAAGTGGGGAAACTCTGTTCTTCAGCTGTGGATATTCATTGATTCATAAGAAAGATGTTAAGATCTTTCTAATAAAAAGGAAAGATTACAGTGACGTGATCTACAACACTGTTGCAGGCAGTAAAAATGAAAGATTCAGTGTTTCTAATAACAAAGAGAAAAACCTCTTCAGTGTGAAAATTAATACAGTGACACCAGGTGATGGAGGAGTCTATTTCTGTGCAGTTCAGGTCAAAGGACTCTCATTTAGTTATTTCATTATTACTACTACTGTCCATCTACACATTATGAGTGAGTAAAACAAACTCTCAGTTAGATATAGTTTAAGTTCATACAGTATGTGTTTGTGGCAGATCTGATGAAGCATAATTGATATTTGTGATTGTCAGATAAAGTGGGTTCATATAGAGTGACCGGTTACTCAGGAGGTCAGATCATCATCAAGTGTGAACACCCTCAGTACAAAACCAACCCAAAATATATCTGTAAAGAATCAGATGAGGGATGTTCTGAGAGGAAGTATCCAGGAGTTGAGGATAAATGGATGGAAAATGGAGATGTTTCTTTATATGATGACACCAGAGGAGGAGTCTTGATGGTGTTCTTTAGAGATCTGAATGCTGGAGATGCTGGAACATACAGGTGTGGAGTCAATGTATCTCAATATACTGACAGAGTTACTCAAGTCACACTGGACGTCAAAGAGGGTGAGAAACTTTAATTATTTACTCTCTAACATGTTTAAAAGTATTTAGTATATTTCAATGTATGTTTTATTTTTTTATGATTCAGAACTGACACAGCAGTTGAATAAATCTATTTATCTTGGTGAGGAAGTGAACATCACCTGTCAGATCCCAGAGGAACATGAAGTCAGTTCAACACACTTTTGTAAAGAGGATGATGATCACATCTGTCAAACTGTCAACACATCTGAAGAGACACAAATGAATTCTTTATCTGAGAGAAATGAAGCAAGAGTTTTTACTGTGAGCATCAGTAATCTGACAGTGAGAGATGCTGGAGTTTACTGGTGTGGAACAGAAACCAGTGAAGAACATCTGACTTTCATCTCTCTGACCACTGAAGTTCATCTCAACCTCATCAGTGAGTAAAACAGACAATTCAATTACTTTAATTTGTACAGTATAAGCATAATAATGTTTCTCTATCTTTCTTTGAAGTGCCTCCAGTATTTGGTCATGAAGGAGAATCTGTTGAGATCATCTGTCCTTATGATCCGATCTATAAATCAAAGTCAAAGTATCTCTGTAAGGGGAAGTGCTCCACTAGAGATAGAAATCCTCTCATTGAGACTGTGAGAGACCAGAATGAGACCAAGACTGACAGATTGACTCTGAATGATGACATCACAGCAAGTGTCTTTACTGTGACCATCACTGGACTGACAGCAGAGGATGCTGGGAAATACTGCTGTGCAATGACATTAGAAAGAGACGTGAATTATCTTTGCACTCATCTGATCATTATCAGGAAACAAGGTGAGGGACATGAACAACTCAATATGAATATTACATGTGCCTGAACTGTGTGGAGTGAAATTGTTGTTCTTTTCAGAGCTGATCTTGAATCAGATCTGAAGGAGACGACATCTCAATCAAGTGCAAACATCATGATGAACATCAGAACTTCTTCTGTAAAGGACATCAAGCCTCAATGTGTGTAAAGGATGGAGATTCATTGGAGAGAATCAGAGATGATGGATTCTCTTTAAGTGATGAAGCATCTACTGGAGTCTTTACTGTAAACATCACTGATCTGAGACAAGAGGATTCTGGGATATACTGGTGTGGATCTGATGTCATCACTAAAGTCATTCTGAACATCAGAAGAGGTGAGATGATTTCACTTCATTTATTTAAGTTGTAATGCATTTGGGACTGATTTAAATATTGTGTTAAAACAAACTACCAATAATTCGATTATTGAAAGCTTTTACAGAGAATAATGATGTAAATTTCATCTAAAATACAGTTTTTCACATGGTTTGATGGTGTATCAAGTCTTAGACTTTCTCTTGGCTGCAAAGTTTCCACTGGAGGTGTTTTGTGTGTTTTCATGATGATCAGAACCGTTTTCACACCAGCTCAAAACCACAGAAAGCAGTAGATGTTTCAGGGTCTCAGTTTTAACTGTGAAGGTTTAACAGACTTATACAGGAAACCACCAGTATGATCAAGAGTGAACAGAGAGAGAGACACACAAATAGAAGATGCAGATCACAGGTTGTGTGCAGTTTTGCAGAAGAGAAATTTTAATGAAAATCATTTACAGAGTAATTCAGCTTCAACAAATAATTAAAGAAAAGCATGAAAACTCTGAAAGCACAGACGATCAAACTTTACCCCTGGTATTTTTTAAATACATTATAATACTTAAAAATTTAATATTATAAAAATATAATATATTATTTATAATCTATTATTTACTGTTAAAACAGCTGTTTGTGTTGAACTAAAAGGGCTGAAAATGTTTTCAGATCAAGAGCTTCTACTGTATGTGTGCTTTAAACAGGAGCTTTTAATTTATATTTAATGTTGACTGTGTAAACTGGATATGAATGTAATAAGTTTGAATATTTGTGTAAATACAGTATTATTTCATTCATGCATATCTATGTTTTCTGTAATTAAAACAGTGAGTTTCATTTTCAGATTTCTCCATGATCATCATCATTTGTGTGTGTGTGAATCTGCTGCTGATTGGAGGATTCACTCTGATTCTTTGTAAATTAAGACACAACAAGAGACAAGGTGACACACACACACACACACACACACACACACACACACACACAGTTGCATTTATTTGTGTCTTCTCTTACTGATGTCTTGATTTTGTTTTTTGTTCATCAGAAATCACCTCAACATCAGACAAGAGAAAGAGAGATACAAATAGAACGGTGAGTTACAGTGTGTGTTTTGTGAAAGGGAGTTAACAGAATTCATATGGTACAATGCATGCACTTATAGTAAATGCTTGTATGTTCTCTTTGTTTGAAATATATATTTTTCTATATGTTTGCCATACTGTATTTATTTCAGTCATCCTGTGCAGACAGCAGACGTGATTCTCTCTCAGATCCTTCATCAGCTCCTCTTTACTCTACTGTACAGTTTCCCTCAAACTCCTCTGATGGGCTCCTGTATGCTGCTGTCAGTTTCCACAAACATGAAGATTCTCTCACTGATGATACAGTCACATTCAGGAAAGAGGAGATTCACAATGATTATGCCACTATCAGATACTGCACAAGACTGAAATGACTCCTCAATGACAGATTCAGAGCTCCACCAGTTGGAAAAAAAAAATAGTTTGATTTGGTTTTCAGTTCAGCACAAGTGTATAAAAAAGTAAAAGTATTTATCTTAGACTCATTTGAAAATGTTTAAAAGTTGTTTGTTATTGTGGCCACAGTGCACTGAAATGCTTCTACTTTTATTTTTCTTATGCATTCTTTGGGTGACATTAACCCGACAAAACCTTTGTGACCTTTGCAACACCGAAACACTTAGGTGTGATAAACAGGAAATGGTTTCTTTGGTGAGAATGGACTTAAAAAGTTTCCACCTCAAAAAAAAAAAAAAAGAAAAAAAAAGGACCATATAAAAAAATAAGATAAAATCAAATGAAAAAATTAAATGTGAATTGCTTCATTGTTTTCATTATTTTATTCGTTATTATTGCTACATTTTATTTGAAGAATGTTATAATTTCTTTGCTGTTTTTCTTCATCCACGAATGTGTTTTCAGTGTAATGGAGTTTCTTTTTTATTCGTTTTTACAGTTTTAAAGCTATATGATAACGATTATCATCTTTTTCGATTTCTAATTTCTTATTTGCATTGTTAAAGTCAGATACATTCTAAATTTCACTGAATATTTTTACGCTTATTTGTGTGTAAATCCCAAAGTCAGAAAAACTCTTTCAGGACTGAAAAGATGGAAGACACTCCTGTTGCATTCAGCATATGAGCACTTGAATCTTGCTTAGAGAATGAGCTTAAAATAAATGTTTCAACAACTGGATCATTTAGAAAGGATTCATAAATCGCAGTGGAGTTGCGTTTTGCCTTCAAATCACCATGTGTAACATTGTGATAGTCCACTATCTCGACATAAGTGCGTAATGCATGGCGGTTAAGCTGCTCTGCACCTTTTTAGGGTTTGCAACTAGGTAAAAAGGAGTGACGTCTTAATTTAGTTTTTATATTTGACGCAACATAAGCGAATAAAATCAAAGCAATTCAAACTACTAAAAATGCTTTGTGACTGTCAACTTTTAGGTATGTACTGTACTACATCAGAATTACTGGAATATATCATCCGAAGTTTAATAAGGAGGGGTTTTTTTCTTCTTCTTTCTTAAATTGTTTTATCTGTTATATTTGCAACACTTTTCAGGTGCTGAGCCACTAAAACGAAACATCAAAATCCCCACAATTGGTGTCGTGGTTTTTGGAAGAATTCAGCGCAAATATTCTATGGAAAAGCACACCTAAATATTCAATTTGACGTAGGTACAAACCTATTTTGATGTACCCTTTTTTCAGACATTGTTCCGACATTGGCTGTTGTGACAATGTTAATTTTGGACCCTGTCGGATTGCTCCCGAAGATCTCATGTGCTTGCCACACTATCAAAATATCTTGCTGGTAATGTGTCTTGGCATCAGATATGATAATGATCTCTTGAGTTACAGGCCTACTTTTTGACCTTCTGGTCATGATGTTTGTGTATATTTCAGACACTTAACTCAGAGTTTGTCATAATAATTCTCTGATCACTGTCATCATTCACACTAAACACGCAGTCATTTGTTTAGATGTCTTATTCAATCTTCTGGTTCCATCTAGAGGAAAATATGAATTAGGCCTAATGTATGCTAAATGTCTTTGTTTTGTTTATATTATCTTTTGTTAAATCCTGCATCATAAACTGCATGATCAATGTTTCGGTATAGGCAGCTTCTGTTTTCATCACCTGAATTCAACACTGATTTACACTTTCTATAATTATGAAATGAAGGAATGAATCAGGAAGAAATGAGCTGTGCTTAAAGAAACATTTTCAATTGAAGGATGGACGGTTAAATGATCCCAGTGGTCCAACTGAGTTTCTCCTTGTTTACATCTGAATGGAAGTAGATGATCAGGTTCCATTTACTCACTCTTTGTCCAGTTTGTGCTAAACTTTACTCAGCAGTTTTCTGAAGTTTGACTGTCAGCTGCTGTCCATGGTGCTGAAATCTGATACGTTATGCTTTCTTGAAATCTGAGTTGTGCACTTAGAGCTGCTGTGATGGCACCATTTGAGTTTGAAGCTGTTCTGTTCACTTAGTCAAAGATTCTTTCTTACGCCGGCATTTTATTTGTCCTTTATTCATACATATATAAACTGATTCTGTTTGTTTCATCAAATGAGGTAATGACATGAAAAGTGCTGCAATAGAAAGTTCAGAATTTGCTTAGGGAAATAGGCTATAGGCTAGTGAGATGAAAGTGAGAGACAGTTAGATAATAATGAAAAAATAGTTAAATAATTGACGTGCATTTATAGAAATGAGTCAATTACGTAACCTCCTTTCTTGCTGTCTTCGCGTGGACGTTGTTAAGTTATCGGTTAACAGACTGTACTGGCGTTAAGGTCTGGTCACATCAAAATCGTGCCATTTTGCGAGACGAACTTTGGATGAAAGGTCTGTTCAGACAGAGATCTAAAGACATGAAACTAAAAACTATTTCACCCCTGTATACAGTAGGCGGCACTGTTGCTGTTCTACTTGTTTCCACTGCAGCCTGATCACACAGTGAAATCGTAAAGAGTAGACAGATTTTTCTTTCATCAAAATCGGTATACGTTGACCGAAAACACTGAACACTGCCCCCAGTGGCCAAAGCGGTAAGTCTTGTAAGGCATATGGGCACATGTGAGCTCCATTTATGTCCAGGAGTGGTCGCCAAAAGCTAGTAGTGAAGCATGTTGTTTTCAGCTTTACAGGACTTTATACAATGAAGAGAAAAGCATATATTTATAGATTCTATCCCCCAACCCAAACCTTACCTTAACCATTAGTGGAGTAAAAAAGTAATGTTAGAGGGAAAAGTGAAACCTCAGAATCATGCTCATCACTTATTATTCAAAAGTGGTTACTGTCTGGCTTTGTCTCTCACGCAGCTGATGCAACGCGCTGCCAATCGTGCTGGGTGGAAAAGTAAATACATTGAAACCACAGCAAACATATCTGAAAAGAATGCTGCATCGCGTCGGCATACAGTCGCCGATCCTAGGGTACCAAAACTATCGGAAACACCATGCCGACTTCACATGCGATCGTGTTGTCCACTGCTAAGACGATTCAGCATTCAATCATCAGACATAAATATATTGAACGCTTTTAAAGCTTTTATTTAGCTAATTTGGCATAACTGTTTCATTATGCTATTTGTATGTTTTTGATGCATTTTGAGGAATGTAATATGTGTTTTTTTATGCGAGTGAGATGAGTAAAAGGCACTGTTGCATAACATCCTGTTTCTTTATATTTGCACAGGTATTTTACAAGTATATTCCGGCGGACTCCCGAACTGTTGTGTGAGATATGGTGCTTGTTTCAGCCTATGTTCTGTGTTTGTGTTTCTCTGTTGCTCCTCCTACTATCCACTTGACAAGATCATGAGTGTCACCTGATCCGTATTCCAGCTCGTTAAGGGGTGAATGGAGGAGTATAAAAGAACTATTTTAAGATTATTCCTTTGTGAAAAACTGTCATCTTCTGGTCCCAGCGCTCATTGTTGTTTTTCCCATGTGTGTTATTGTGTTACCTGTAGTGTTAAAGTGGACAGTGAAAAGATACGCTGTGTGTTTTCTGCTAACCTCGGTTTGTGTAAGGTTAGTAGTTGCCCTGAGTGTGTGAGTAGTGTTACAACCAGCCATTTTAAATGTGTATGGTAGTTACAAGTAGCTTATTTTTTACATAGTGTATATAGGTGTATATAGTACGAGCCTGTGTGCCGAAGGTTTTTTTTTTTTTTTTTTTTTTTTTTTTGCATAATTTATTGCTAAAGCCTTTTTTTGTGGGATCATCTGTAGGGAGGTGGATGACATTTTTTTTATTTGAGACCCCTTGTTTTCTCCTGTTTTTGAATAGAGAAGGAGTAAGGGATGCATTTGTGACTTTATTTTCTCTTTTATTTTGAAAATATGAAAGGTGTTTTTAAAACCCTCTAGTCTTATTTTGTCCGTTTCCCCTCCTGAAGCCTTGTGTGTATATATCCCACAATTTGTTAAATAAAACCTGTTACATTTTCATACTTTTCATACTCTCTCTCTCTCTCTCTCTCTTTCTCTCTCTCTCTCTCTCTCCTCACATTTTGTTACCCTCCTTTCCAGCCCCTAGACGTAGAAAGGGGGCCCGTAACACAGTGATATAAATACACGTGGAATAATGTACATGTAAGATTACATGTATAGTATAAAATATGATGCATAATATTAAAAATAATATAAAAGAAAACATTGGCTCACTGTCTTTATTTAAATAATTGCATATTTGTTTTGAATTGAGGATTTCTTGTGAATGGTTTGAAAAGAGCACCGTTACAGGAACTTTGTTATATTACACTTGCAATAAAAATAGCAGTGAGGTTCTGCACTTCCTTTGTCTACACTCGTATTAAGAAAAGAGTCTTTTTTATGTGATATTTTACTACGAGCTTAGTCCAAACGAACTGCGAACCTCGCTGCTATTTTTAGCAGCTACTCTCCGAAAAAAAACACACAAAAAAAACAGGATTGACGGAGGGCGATTTTTCAGAACCAATGTGAATAGCGCAATAGGAGTCTTTTGTTTCTATTAAAAAACTGTTGTGGGGTGCATGAGGTGATTATCTGATGTGCTGCGAGCTACGAGGGGATCCTCTATGTTCCGCAACTGCTATTGGGTTCTTGAATAAAGTAAAACTGGGAGGAATTGCAGCCGGTGGAATTTCTGGTGCCCCCCCTAGGGTAAGATGGAGCCTCCCTAGGGAGCTGGTGCCCTACGCAGACTGCATAATATGCGTATATGAAGCGGCGGTACTGGGCTGCGTTTCCCAATAACGATTGATCTTAGCAATATATTTATTTTACACAGTCACTGCTTCGTTCATCAGATGTGCATTTTAATATTTTGTTTTCAAAATTTGCTCTGTGGGTCGAGATTAAAGCTTTTATGATCAGTGAAGACAGCGGAGACCCTGTGTATGGTCCTGCTAATGACAGCAAGCATTATTGGAATATAACGAGGAATGTAAGGAGACGCGTGGGAGCTGCGCTTTAGGGACATTCATCTATCAAAGGGAGATCTGCTCTTTACTCCCAAAAGTGATAACGGTAATAGCAATACTACACAACATGTGCGGTACTACACAACGCGTGGTGCGGACGAGAGCGCCCTTAGGTGTCAGAGAGGAAGAGGAGACGAGGATGAGGAGCCAATATACATACTGTATGGAGGACTTTTTCTTCTCTCTCTGATTGTAATTTTTATAGTTCTCTGCAACAATCATGCCACCACTTTGATGTTACAAACTAGTCCACAAATAACTTTATTTCTTATTAATTTATCTGTTCATCCAATATTGACTAAACATTTTCTGCATTTATTACTGATGTTATTATTATTATTATTATTATTATTATTATTATTATTATCCTTGTCGGTTAAAAATAATAATAAAATAAAACGTATGTATACTGATATTAAATAAGCATAAAGTGTAGCTATAGGTATTTCAATTGTATCAGGTGTATTTTGCATTTGCCTGCAGGTGTCTGCATAAGTGATGCAAGTGGCTAGAGTCTTTCCCATATATTTTACTTTTTGCTTATTGATATTATGCTTCAAATCAACTGTAATCACAAGCTATGCAATCATATTTTTATATTTACATTTATAGCCTATCATCACTGTATTACTATCATTATATTCATGCTTGATGCCTTATGTGTTCAATGTTCCCATGAGAATTAAATGCATACGTGAGACCAAATTTATACATCTGGTCTTCTAGTATATCAGTTTGTTACCCTTTTGACCTGTTGATTACCCTTTTGACCTGATGAGGTTTCAGAGCTGGAATGAGAGAGCATAGTTTATGTCTGCTATTGTTCTAAGAAGCATGCAGACATAGAGCAGACATAGACCTAGTACACAACAGGATATGTTTCAGGACACCTGTCCTCGGATTTCGCTGAGATAAGTACATTTACAAGTCGTTTGCATAAACAAATGTACGAGTGGATCTATAGTCTATCTTTCCACTCAAACCACATGTTTCACACTCCTGTACAGCCATAACCACCTGACCTGACACTTAGGGCCATTACATCATTGTGCAGAACTTTCTGCATCTAGAAAGGAAATGCCTGCTGGCACAGTCCCAAGAGGGTATAAAGACCTTATCGAATATCTGGGTGTCAGACTAACATCTCAACTCTCTAGCTCTTCGCATCTGATCTCCAACTTTGAGCCCTCATCTCAACTCATCTCTGTACTTTAACTTTTTTTCTATTTTACTTAGTTCATTTGACAAAGACAAGACTTTGTGTTATTAGGTTTATTCCAGACTTAGTCCTTGGATCCTTAAGATATATCTACTTAACATTTATAATCAATCATTTATTTTCTGTATTATCGCATTTATTCAGTATTCATTAATTCATTTTTATTCATTTATACATTTTTACAAATTAAAAGTTGTTATTCCTTCTACAGATCATCTGATTTATTGAACTCATTTCCATCTGCTGGATCTCACTGCATCAGTAAGTCTGTGTCTTTACGATGCTCTTTGCGCTGTACGATTACTCCAGAGCACTTGTTAATCTACGAGCATTTTCCTGTACTACTTAAGTTATGATGGCTTTGGGAAACGGGCCGCAAAACTAAGATGAATCGTAATATGTATTCTACGATCTACTAAGGTTTATGATGCTATTGGGAAACGAGGCCCTGACCTATATTATTTTAATACCAACAAAGAAGTCAGTAGTTTTAACCATTTTGAATAAATTCATTTTTTTATGAATAAACATGATAAACATAATATAACATGATATAAACATGATGTACTGTTATGAAAAAAGATTTGTGTGAGTTTTCGCTGAGCTGGAGATGTCAGAATAAACACCTTGGTAATGGCGTACTTGTTCACTGCTCTTACAATTTAAAGGTGCAATATGTAACATTTTTCATGTAATATTCGTTTTTTTTTTTTTTTTGCCAATGTGTGAACGGTTTGTAACGCAGTGTAAAAAATGAGCCCTTCCCGGATTTCCTAGGTTGCCTATTAAAGCCTGTAGACTGATTTTCATACGAAGGGAGCGGGTCGCTTTTGCCAGATAAATCCAAAGGATGTGATGTTTATGCGTGCTCCCGAGAGCCTTGCTTCAGTGCTTCCACTATTTAACACTGTCAACAGACAGTCTGCAACGCTAGATAACGTTAGAGATGGAATCCAGCAAACGGCCGGCTCCAAACACAACACTGACTCTTACACAAACTCAGATTAAGCCAAAAAAAAAAAAAGAAATGTTTTTACTGAATCCCGTCTGGCTAAGCGGGAACGTGATCGTGGTTGAGCGAAAACTAGACATCGGGAAGACATTTGATTCATGGTGGGACCTTCATTCGGTTTTGGGGATCAAAACAAACTCTAAATTGGCGTTCTTCTTATTGGACAGGTAAGCTTACATAACTGCAAAGCATGTGAAATATAGTGCCATAAGGATTGATCTATGTCATTTTAGCTAACTTGATCTTGCCTGCTAACGCTGACAAATTGCAAGCTACCTTGCTTCGTAACTTTCATGTAATTTAAACGATCTTCTCTTTATACTAAAAGTCAAGTTAATGTCAATGTTAATCTGTAATTATTCTGCAAGGTAAACTACAATAACACATGAAATGAATGCTAGACAGTGTTCAAGATAATGCAAAAAGACTCCATTCATTAGTGTAACGTAACTTGATTATACAGAAAATATATACATTCTATTATTATAAAACAATAGCGCATCGATATGTCAAAATGACAGTTGTGATGAAATCATTTCAGTACTGAATTGTATCAACATATTTATAATGTACAGTCTATTTTATAAACAGCTACTGTCATCATCCACCAAATTTAGCTAACAGCAATTGATAAAGCTGGCTAGCTAGCTAACGCCGACATAGGCTATGGTATAATTGCAGTCAATGTATCATGCAAAGAAAAGTGATTACTTCAAACTACTGTCTCGCATAGTCAGACCTATATCCACACTTTGTTTTAGCCCTGTTCCAGCACTGGAGAGTCAAATATAATATACAGTCTCAAAGTTTGCAGTAAAACAATCATAACTGTGGCATTTTAATTATGCTACCTCATCTGTCAGCATGATGCCGGTGAATCACGTTCAGTCTCTTTGTTTTGGTCGATGCTCGCGTCCCTATGGAGTGTGTGCGCGCGATCACGAGCAACAGGCTGCAATTCACTTAACGGCCACAGGTGTCATTAATAACAAGGGTTTCTGAATCTTACATACTGCACCTTTAAATGATTGATCAGGGGCGGATTATGGCTAGCAATGGCCCCAGCGCCATTTTCATTTAGAGCATTTTTGTGATGTAGGGCAAACAGGCAGTAATAGCAATGCATTGTATATAGTCTGTGTATCTTAAGAGGACATCATGGGCTTTTCAGAGATTGGCCATGACAACTTCCTCTCCTTGCTCTATAGAAATGTATGACATTGCAGTTCAGCACCTAAATTGCAATATGATTAAAAAAAAAATACACCAAATACTATACTGATATTTGAAAAAAAAAATTACATTATTTTTTTTATTTTTTTTAATAGTAAGATCACATTATAATAACAAACTGTGAGATATTTACAAAAACCACAAGATCTATAGAATGACAGAGCAAGCTGCATATGTAAAATAAATCACACTTCAAATATTTCTTTAAAAATTATATGTCAGTATTTTAAAAGATTTTTATTATGGTGGACATGAATGGAATGATGATTGAGAGATATTCCTGAAAAACCTGTTGTATCATATTTGATACATTTTCAACATGATTTGTCTATAAAATAATGACATTTTAAGTGAGCACATGTTGCTTCAATTCAATAAATACAGATTTTGAAATACCAGTAATATTTTACTTGATCAAAATCAGCAAAGATTTCACATTAAATAGACGAGTGCATCACAGTGTGAAGGTAGCCATTTTGGAAAATATATTACTAGGTCTTATACATCCAGAAGAGCATGGAAACTTTCACCAGGAGGCAGTAAACATCTAGTACACAGCATACAACAGGTTTTTCAGCTGAGTTTTAATCATGTTGGTGATATAGAGGCTCTAGAATGTCATGTATCTAGAATGTCCTCCTGAGCCCCTTGTGGACAAGGTCTATGCAGCGATGCATGAGGTCGAAGACACCTTTTATCTGTTCTGAGAGGTTTTTCAGTGATCACTGGAGGAGCTAAACATGCAGAGCTAGCTGATGCTTTGGGCTTTGATAGGTCTGGAGGGGCAGAAAGAACAGGGAAAATAGTATGTAGTAATAAAAACACAGATGCTCCAAAGCATGTATCGAACAAGCAGCACAATTTCCAATGAAGGCCCATATCGAGGCATGTATTAGTTTTAGATAATCGAGTGACTGATGGCAAATGAAGCCTGGCTTTCTGTTCAATCATATGTGCTCTCACGGTATGCAAGAAACTTTCCAGGAATAGATGGTTACGATCAGCTCGGAGTCCAAAAGTTGTCTTTGTACTAATTTTGTCTGAAAAACAAAAGCGGATATGAAAAAAGAAAATATGGCAGAAATAATGATTGGGAAGACGTGGACATAGTATAGTGCTCAGACCATATATTTATTTGTTAAAATTCTTTCTTGTTAGTTTATTACAATAAAACATAGTCATGATTGAATTGTTGCTTTCCATTCTTGTACATAAAGATGCATGATAAAATGTGACAGGTTGGAGAAATTTGCCACTGATGCTGCATTTCACAATACATGATTATGTGGCATCTTTGACATCTCAAGAATAGCTCAGATCACGTTGTTGAACTGCTCATACTTGATGAGCATCACAGACCAAAGCGAGCAGATATTAGGCTGTGATCCAGGGGTTTTGTCGCAAACCTCGGAAATATGTTAGCTAAATCAGATCAAAATCCGACCAAAAATAATTTAGTGAAGGCACGGCACTAGACATAACCTGGCAAATGTTTAGTAACTACAATAATTATGTCTCAGTAGAAGTGTTTCCCTGCTTAAATACAGGACATCCCAAATAATAAAGGACAGTTTGCAAACCCAAATGACAGGAACACCTCAGAATGAGTTTATAGCAGCAGAACCTCCAATGTCAGCTAGAGGTCGCTGTTTCTCTGTGATGAATATTGAGTGAATGGTGATGGTGGGAGGAAATCTGATCATTACTTATAAAGAGCTGAATAAAGAGGAAGTAACTAAAGCAGACAGATGTAGAGACAGACAGATACACACAGAGAACATTCAGCATAAAGAAGACAAACATCCTGTGAGGAGAATCAGAGCTGCTGTGAAGCTGAACTCAACTCACAATGAAGATCTTCATCGTCTTCACATTCTACCTCATCTCAGGTCAATACACTTCTCTTTCAATACTGCACAAATCATGATGTACTCTACTTAAACTCTCTAAATCCATATACAGTAATGACGTATAGACAAATAATTATTTAATGATGTTTCTGATAACAGTATTAATCTGATCAGGTTCAGTGAGATGCTTTGATGTGACTGGATATTCTGGAGGAAGTGTTCTTGTTAATTCCTGGAAGCTTTGGTGCGATAACTGTTTTAAATACATGGCTAAACATGATCCATACAGAACAATTATACAAGATAAGAAACATGATCAATGGATTACTGAAGGAAGATTCACTCTGTTTCATAACAAATATGGAAACCTCATGATCTTCATCAGAGAACTGAAAACAACAGATGCTGGAAGATACCAGATCGGGTTTAATAGGCAGTGGTTCATTTATATGACTTTAAATGTGATTGGAGGTCAGTCATTTGGGATTTAAGTCATTGTGTAATGAAAAAAAAAAAACAATAGAACTGATTATATTATATTATATTATATTATATTATATTATATTATATTATATTATATTTATTAATAGTATTTATTAAGGCAATCAATATGTAACATCTGTGTTATTATATGTGAATGACAGATTCTTGTTGTGGGAGGTCAAAAACAGTGACTGTGAATAGTGGAGAAACTGCTGAGTTCAGCTGTGAATATTCACAGAATCACAAGAATAACTGGAAGGCAATATTCAAAGAAGGAAAAACATCCATTGAGGAGATCTACAGCACATGGAATATGAAAGGAAGATTCAGTATTTCTGATGAAAGATATAAAAATCTCTTCAGTGTCAGAATTACTGCTGTGACACCAGATGATGGAGGAGTTTATTTATGTGGAGTTTGGGATCTACAGATAATCGTACAGTTACTCCCTTGTTACATACTGTTCATCTTCACATTATCAGTAAGTAGCAACAACAGTATCACGTACTTGCTACTGTATGTGTGCATACTATTAGTAAGTAAATCAACTCTCAATCGAATCATTTGACTATGTTCTCACTGTTCATGTCTTCTTTTACATGCTCGTAATATCAGTATATTTCATGGTTTATGCGGAAGGTTGATTTATTCAGATGTGATGAGTTGTATAATGTGATATTTGTGATTGTCAGATAAAGTGGGTTCATATAGAGTGACCGGTTACTCAGGAGGTCAGATCATTATCAAGTGTGAACACCCTCAGTACAAAACCAACCCAAAATATATCTGTAAAGAATCAGATGGATGTTCTGAGAGGAAGTATCCAGGAGTTGAGAATAAATGGATGGAAAATGGAGATGTTTCTTTATATGATGACACCAGAGGAGGAGTCTTGATGGTGTTCTTTAGAGATCTGAATGCTGGAGATGCTGGAACATACAGGTGTGGAGTCAATGTATCTCAATATACTGACAGAGTTACTCAAGTCACACTGGACGTCAAAGAGGGTGTGGAAATTATATGTAGATCATTTTTACAATTATCTAACACATTTTACGGTACTTATTTATTTATCTAGCATGTATGAAATATTTTCTTCAGATTTGTATACACTTTGTTTTTATTTATAGATGCATTATTAGTACAAAGGGTGAGTAAATCTGTTTATCTTGGTGAGGAAGTGAAGATTTTCTGTCAGATCCCAGAGGAACATGAAGTCAGTTCAACACACTTTTGTAAAGAGGATGATGATCACATCTGTCAAACTGTCAACACATCTGAAGAGACACAAATGAATTCTTTATCTGAGAGAAATGAAGCAAGAGTTTTTACTGTGAGAATCAGTAATCTGACAGTGAGAGATGCTGGAGTTTACTGGTGTGGAACAGAAACCAGTGAAGAACATCTGACTTTCATCTCTCTGACCACTGAAGTTCATCTCAACCTCATCAGTGAGTAAAACAGACAATTACTTTAATTTGTACAGTATAAGCATAAAATGTTTCTCTATCTTTCTTTGAAGTGCCTCCAGTATTTGGTCATGAAGGAGAATCTGTTGAGATCATCTGTCCTTATGATCCGATCTATAAATCAAAGTCAAAGTATCTCTGTAAGGGGAAGTGCTCCACTAGAGATAGAAATCCTCTCATTGAGACTGTGACAGACCAGAATGAGACCAAGACTGACAGATTGACTCTGAATGATGACATCACAGCAAGTGTCTTTACTGTGACCATCACTGGACTGACAGCAGAGGATGCTGGGAAATACTGCTGTGCAATGACATTAGAAAGAGACGTGAATTATCTTTGCACTCATCTGATCATTATCAGGAAACAAGGTGAGGGACATGAACAACTCAATATGAATATTACATGTGCCTGAACTGTGTGGAGTGAAATTGTTGTTCTTTTCAGAGCTGATCTTGAATCAGTCTGAAGGAGACAACATCTCAATCAAGTGCAAACATCATGATGAACATCAGAAATTCTTCTGTAAAGGACATCAAGCCTCAATGTGTGTAAAGGATGGAGTTTCATTGGAGAGAATCAGACATGATGGATTCTCTTTAAGTGATGAAGCATCTACTGGAGTCTTTACTGTAAACATCACTGATCTGAGACAAGAGGATTCTGGGATATACTGGTGTGGATCTGATGCCATCACTAAAGTACATATAAACATCAGCAGGGGTAAGAGAGTTAATTTATTTGCATCATCCTTGGCACAAGTTTATAAATGAAGGTTCGGGAGGAACCTTTCCATCTCATCAACTTTTAAACTGTAGAATAAATAAGCTGCTGTTTACCTCTCTCTTGTGACGGTCCTTTCGGCATCTCCCCATCTCCATCCCCTGTTTTAAGAGTTCCTGCTTTATAGCTTTCCTAATCTATTCACTAGTCCCAAAAAGGGGGCCTCATCCTCGAGCCCCTCCTTTACGGACAGAAAGCCACAAGCCGTTACCTTCATCGTTCAAAGATTACATGGGCAGGCGAACTCGTGAAATATTCATATATCAGCACGTATTAACAATCAAATCATGTACAGTCATTATTTATAGAGAACAGTCACAACTAGATTGATGTTGGTTTGACAAAGCCTTGTCTGAAAGTTTAAAAATGTTTTACATGAGGGTCTTGTGCAAAATGTATCAGAGTAAAAATAAGTAAAAAAAAATATGTTGCAAAGTATTATTGAAAGCTGCAACAAATTGAAAACTCAATTAAAGTTCATATTTTAAAAAACGACTAGCTACATCTGTACAGTAATAAAGTATTTGTACTTAGTTACTTTACACCGCTGGTGGTGAAGATATTATCGTAACTTAAAGGAATATTCCGGGTTCAATACAAGTTAAGCTCAATCTACAGGATTTGTGGCATAATATTGATTACCACAAACAATTATTTTGAGTCGTCCCTCCTTTTCTTTAAACAAGCAAAAAAATATGTGTTCCAGTGAGACACTTACAATGGAAGTCAATGGGGTCAATCTGTAAACATTAAAATACTCACTGTTTCAAAAGTATAGACACAAGACATAAACAATATTTTACTGTGATAAAATCACTTACTAAACTTTTCTGTGTACAGTTATAATCAATTTTACAACTTCGTTGCCATGACAATGTAATGTCAAGAAACCATAAAACCTTAAACCGACTGTAAAAATGACGATTTAAACAACTGCATGAGTTTTAGTAAGTGCTTTTATAACATTTTAAGCTTCACATTTCTGCCTTTAAACTCTCCAAAAATTGACCCCATAGACTTCCATTGAAAGTGCCTCATTGTAACCTTGATTTTTGCATCTTCTTTTTTTAATTAAAAACATTATACCAAGATTGACATGCTGTCGATTGAGCTTAACTTGTATTGAACCCAGAATATACCTTTAAACTTAAAACTGCTTATAGTGCCATGTAGGGTCAGATGCAGGTGTGTGTGTGTGCACCTGAATATTGGTAATACAATGATAAAATGATACAAAAATGATAATAAGATGATGAAGAAAATCAGTACAAATACAAGTTTTGGACATTTTTAAAGTTGTAATTTGAATTCTCAAACATTCAGTCAGTGTAAACAGGGCTATAGCTAGTGGAGTGAATCTATCTGGTGTCATATTAAAATATCTATTTTATTTATTTATTTAATTAGTTTATGTTTTTGTATAAAAGTTTCTCATCATTTCTGGTTGTGAATTGTGTGCGTGATGAACAGACTGTTTTCACACCAGCTGAAAACCACAGAAAACTGTAGAACGTTCCAGGTCTTTAGTCTTAGTTTGACTGTGAACATTTAACAGACTTATTCAGGAAACCCACTGTGTGACCACATGGCTAAAGAAACAGAGAGACCTATAAAAGAAGTAGATCACAGGTTGTGTGCAGTTCTGCAGAAGAGAGGCTTTGATTGAAGTCATTTTTACTGCAGAGTAATTCAGCTTAAAAAAAAACTATTCAAAAAGCATGAATATTCTCTCGTGATGATTCAGTAATGTTCAGTTAAGCAGTTTTGTCGACTATGCTACTGTCAGTCAACGTACTAATTATCTTAAGAGAGATCACAGATGATCAAACAGTATCACTAGTATTTTAAAAATACAGTGAGATATTTTAAAATGTACGCTCTCAATTCTTCTAGATAAATGTATATTTAAAGAATATAATAATAATAATTTAAATGAACGTTTAGTGTGTTATGAAGAGAAAAAGCTGAAAAGTAAAAGATTTCTCTTGCCGTTATAAAACTGAAATCAACAAGCCCACAAACTTCATTAGAAACAGAAATGAATTAGACATTACTTTTAGCTTGTATTGTACACTTTAAAGCTGACTGTAACTTGGACATGAATGTTATATATTTTAATATTTGTTTAACTTCTATTTTATTAAAGTATCTCTGTGTTTTTCTGTAATTATCAATATTATTTTCAGATTTCTCCATGATCATCATCATTTGTGTGTGTGTGATTCTGCTGCTGATTGGAGGATTCACTCTGATTGTTTGTAAATTAAGACACACGAGACAAGGTGACACACACACACACACACACACACACACACACATATACAGTTGCATTTATTTGTGTCTTCTCTTACTGATGTCTTGATTTTGTTTTTTGTTCATCAGAAATCACCTCAACATCAGACAAGAGAAAGAGAGATACAAATAGAACGGTGAGTTACAGTGTGTGTTTTGTGAAAGGGAGTTAACAGAATTCATATGGTACAATGCATGCACTTATAGTAAATGCTTGTATGTTCTCTTTGTTTGAAATATATATTTTTCTATATGTTTGCCATACTGTATTTATTTCAGTCATCCTGTGCAGACAGCAGACGTGATTCTCTCTCAGATCCTTCATCAGCTCCTCTTTACTCTACTGTACAGTTTCCCTCAAACTCCTCTGATGGGCTCCTGTATGCTGCTGTCAGTTTCCACAAACATGAAGATTCTCTCACTGATGATACAGTCACATTCAGTAAAGAGGAGATTCACACTGATTATGCCACTATCAGATACTGCACAAGACTGAACTAATTCCATAATAACAGATATTACAGATAATCAAACAATTCCAAGGGTATTTTAAAATGCATTGTGATATTTTAACATTTGATTTGGCTCACAGATATTTTGTAAAAATGACCCATAATCTAATATTAAAATATCAACAGTGTGCTGAATCATGAGAGACTTTAAGGTGTATGTTCATGTTGCTTCCTTTTACATGTTTGAAACAGCGACTTTCAGACATTCATCAGTATGTGTAAAGAGTTTGTCTTCTCACTTTATCTGAAGGTGTGAAAAAACCAGGAAATGCAACACTTAAGTGACACTCACTGCACTATGCAAATTTTCAATTCCAAATGTAGATGAGATGCAGCATCTTTCCCCCACATATATTTTATAAAGACTCATTAATAGCAGCTCTTAAACTGTTAGAATGTTATAAATGAGGAAAATCACTTTTGTGTTCAGAGCTGTTAAAATGAATGTGTGACTGTGTTGTCTTGTGAGCTCTTCTCTCCTCTTTGAAAATGATGATGCTCAACTTTGACTTGCACTTTTGTTCTGCTTTAGATTTGGACATGCAAGAGAAATTAGTTACAGATAGCTTGCAAGGAAGTCCATTTTTAATAACTTAATCATTTTAGCATTTTTAAAAACTTCTCAGAAATGCTTTATACGTGAACTTGTGACATGAGACTTGTGCTGATGTTGTTTTATGTTTCAGTTCAAGTATGCTTTATTGTTAGATTATGCTTTTTCAGATAATGCTTTTCATTTTTAAACTGTTCTTAAGTTTTATATTTACACATTTTATTCTGACATATTTTTATAACTGCCATATTTTATTCATTAAGAAATCAAAATAGTTTGCTATTGTTTTTATCTTGAAAAGTCCAAAACTGTCTACTGTTGAATAGGACAGTTCACTGGTCAACACGAGAGGAAATTTGATGAATTTATTCATGATTTAAACAGTTACTGATTTCAACAGATTAAAGATTTATACACGTGTGTTTGGTTTCAATTTTTTAGTTAACCGCTTTATATATATGTGGTTGCTTTATTTGTTTGTACTTTTTACATTAACAACTTTACCTATATTAACTCTTTCACCTATGGTTGTCCACCGCACCAGTATGAAATGTGTGTTTAAACTGTTAACATGAGTTCAGATAATCCATGGTAATTTTACTCCCCCTGCTGGTAATTTGGAGTAATTACAGAATCCTCTAACGTGGCACGTGGCACAGCAGAAGTACTTAAATTGAAATCATGTTGTTTTTTTTTTTTTTCATACTGTAAATGACTCTCATTAACACATAATGGCCTGTTCTTTGGCTACTGTTACCAACATCCCTCTTTACATTTCATCCCATTACAATTCATTAGAATTCATCTCTCTCACACAATTTCAGACTCAGTCGTTGCCCTTACCACGACTTCAAATCAAAATCAAATCACTTTATTGACACTCAACCATATACACAAGTGCAATAGTGTGTGAAATTCTTGGGTGCAGTTCCGAGCAACATAGCAGTCATGACAGTGATGAGACATATACAATTTACAATAAGCACCAGATTTACACAATTTACATATCTAATATACACATAATTACACACAACACAATATACAAATAATAATATACAATGTACAGTATACAATACACACAATATAGAATACACAGTATACAATCAAAATAATATATATAAAATATACAGTAGGTTGTATTGTACTGTATTGACATTCAGGCTGTAGGTTGATAGTCAGTTGCCAGGGTGTTGTTAAGAGAGAATATAATTTATGACAGTCCAGTGTGAGATAATAAGAATAATAAAGTGCAGTGCTGATGTATATTGATCGTGAGAGATCAAGAGTTCAAAAGTCTGATTGCTTGGGGGAAGAAGCTGTCATGAATTCGGCTGATGCAGGTCCTGATGCTGCGATACCGCCTGCCTGATGGTAGCAGTGATGGAAGCCCATGGCTCGGGTGGCTGGAGTCTCTGATGATCCTCCAAGCTTTTTTCACACACCGCCTGGTATAGATGTTGTGGAAACGTCATGGTTACTGGTGTAACCTCCGTTCCCTGATGGAGGGAACGAGACGTTGTGTCAATGTAGTGACACTAGAGGTCACTCTTGGGAGCCCGAGACACCTCTGGTCTTTGATAAAAGGCCAATGAAAATTGGCGAGTGGTATTTGCATGCCACTACCCCGAACATACGGGTATAAAAGGAGCTGGTATGCAACCACTCATTCAGGTTTTACGCTGAGGAGCCGATATAAGGTCCGGCCATTTCAGCAGGTAGTTCAGCGTTGTGGCAGGAGGGACCAACATCTCGTTCCCTCCATCAGGGAACGGAGGTTACACCAGTAACCATGACGTTCCCTATCTGTCACTCACTCGACGTTGGTGTCGATGTAGCGACACTAGGGGTCCCTATACAAAATGCCACAAGGCTGAACTGTGTTACGTGAACTGGCGGTGTGTGGTGGGCAGACTTGCTGTGTGCCTCATAGCCAGCACACCAGGTCGACACATAACCTCCCCCAACACAGTTATGAGTGTCGAACGGCCCTTTTTGGGGACAAGTCGACTACCCAAAGATAGAGACAGGCTTAACCCAGTCGTGGCCTCTTTTCCTCTTCTCTTTTTCCACTCCCTAAAAAAGAATGGGGATTATCCGACTGGGCCACCAGGTCTAGTCGGGGGGTGTCCCTCCCAAGGGGAGGACACCGCGGAGACCACACCTCACCCCAAGAGAGGGGGGGATATTTAAGTGGAAGAATACATCACATGGTCTTTCCAACCATGTGGAGAGCCTTCAAGGTAGATCCTGCCCAAAGAGGGAGGAGTTATTACAACATGGAGACTGGGGCAGAGGGTCTCTGCCCAAGGAAGATGCAGTTTGCCAGCAGGGAAACGAATTAGCGGAAGATATAGATCGCATGGGGTTAGCCTTACAGGGAACCGCCACATGCAGAGCATCTACCCCAGAACCGGGCTCTTAGTTAGCACGTGTACTGGGCCGGCAGCAAGTCTCTCCGAAAACTCGACTGCCACAGGGCTCGGAGGAAGTCAACCAGGGAACAAATTTTGTGAACACTACTGGGAATTAACAGTGCACGTCTTCAGCTCAAAAGGAGGTGGAAGGCGATATGTGCAAGCGATACACCCGGCCGGCTATCCCAGGCTAATCCGCTTGTTGCATGCCACTACCTGGGATGAAACCGGTTCCATCCAGAGGTTGTAGAACCTTGCAAAGGTGTTGGGTGTTGCCCAGCCCGCTGCTCTGCAAATGTCTGTTAGAGAGGCACCCCTGGCCAAGGCCCAAGAAGCCGCTACACCACGGGTAGAATGGGCTCGTAGCCCTACCGGGGGCGGCATGGTTTGGGCGAGATATGCCATAGTTATGGCGTCAACGAGCCAGTGGGCGATCCTCTGCTTGGAGACAGCGCTTCCTTTCCAAAAGCAGACAAAGAGCTGCACAGAGATTCTAAAGCTCTGCGTGCGATCCAAATAGATGCGTAAAGCACGCACCGGACACAGCGATGAGAGGGCTGGGTCTGCCTCCTCCTGGGGCAGCACTTGCAGGTTCACCACCTAGTCCCTAAAGGGGTGGTGGGAACCTTGGGCACATAGCCCGGTCAGGGTCTCAGGATCACGTGAGAGTAACCTGGACCGAACTCCAGGCACGTTTCGCTGACAGAGAACACTTGTAGGTCACCTACCCTCTTGATGGAAGTGAGCGCAGTCAGGAGGGCAGTCTTCAAGGAGAGTGCCTTAAGCTCGGCTGACTGCAAAGGTTCAGAGGGGGCTCTCTGTAGACCCTGAAGAACTACAGAGGTCCAATGAGGGAACGAGACGCGGCCTGGAGGGATTCAGCCTCCTGGCGCCTCTTAGGAACCTGATGATCAGGTCGTGCTTCCCTAAGGACTTACCGTCGACTGCGTCGTGGTGTGCTGCTATGGCAGCAACGTACACCTTCAAGGTGGAAGGGGACAGCCTCCCTTCCAACCTCTCTTGCAGGAAGGAAAGCACTGATCTGACTGTGCATCTCTGGGGGTCTTCCCGATGGGAAGAACACCACTTAGCGAACAGACGCCACTTAAAGGCATACAGGCGCCTCGTAGAGGGAGCCCTAGCCTGAGTGATCGTGTCTACCATCGCAGGTGGGAGACAGCTTAGGTCTTCCGTGTCCCATACAGGGGCCAGACATGGAGATTCCAGAGGTCTGGGCACGGGTGCCGGATGGTGCCCCTTCCCTGAGAAAGGAGGTCCTTCCTCAGTGGAATTTGCCAGGGGGGAGCTGTCACGAGGAGCGTGAGGTCCGAGCACCACGTCTGGGTGGGCCAGTAGGGTGCTACCAGGACGACCTGCTCCTCGTCCTCCCTGACCTTGCACAGGGTCTGTGCAAGCAGGCTCACTGGGGAAAACGCATATTTGCGAATGCCAGGGGGCAAGCTGTGTGCCAGCGTGTCTATGCCGAGGCGGGCAGTGGGGAGGATTCTTGGGAGGCGAACAGGTGCACCTGTGCCTGTCGAATCGACTCCAAATCAGCTGGACCAGGTGGAGTCTCCAGGGACAGGCCGAAAGGGAGGACTTTGTACTGATACGCCTGACCCTCGAACACGAACCGCAGGAAGGGTGTGTCGAACCTGTGTCGAGGAAGTATCGAGACGTGAAAGTATGCATCCTTCAGGTCTACCGCCGCGAACCAATCTTGATGCCGGACGCTCGCTTGAATGCGTCTTTGCGTCAGCATCTTGAACGGGAGTCTGTGTAAAGCCCGGTTCAGTACTCATAGGTCCAAGATTGGCCGCAACCCACCGCCTTTTTTCGGTACGATGAAGTAGGGGCTGTAAAACCCTTTCTTCATCTCGGCTGGAGGGACAGGTTCTATCGCATCCTTCCATAGGAGGGTAGCGATCTCCGCGCAAGGTAGCAGCATTTTCGTCTTTCACCAAGGTGAAGTGGACACCGCTGAACCTGGACGGATGCCTGGCGAAGGACCAGCCCTCGTGACAGATTGGAAGGCTCAAGCCATGTGTCCAAGTTCCGCGCAAGGGGGACCAAAGGGACAACATCATCGGATGTACCGGCAGGTGGGGCCTTGCGGCGGGGCGGAGCTTGAGGTGCCACACCACGTCGTGGCCCTGCTGAGTCTAAGGACATCGAAGCACTTACCTGGCTCTTTGTGACCACCCCCGGAACAGCCTGGGATGGGGGAGGAAGAGGCCTGTCCTTGTGACCCGTGGAGACTGTCACATCGGGGGCGGATTTGTGCCACAGCTGGGCGCTCAGGGGCGGGAGACCGCCGCTGGAGCGCCAACCTGCCAAATGGAGTGGTGGATGGTGGTCGTGATGCCAGCCGTACACACCAGATACGTGACCCAGGGATCAAGGAAACCACTCTTGCTGAGCTCTTGAGTACTGCAGCCACTTGGGCATACAGCGCAATTAAATGCAAAAGGTAACAAAAAGATGAAGATCTGCTTACCAGCTCCAGAACAGCGGGTTTCATTGTCCCTGGGTCGCCTGTCTCAAGGGTGCTTTGAAGCCTTTCACGGGTTCTGGGCGGCTGCGAGACGGGTGGCTTCTGCTTCCTGCGGTGGGCTCCACGCCGGGGCTGGGCCGAAGGGGCGGGCTGCGGCGGAGCCGGTGCAGTCACCGCAGGGGGACACCCTTGGCGATGAGTAGACAGGGTGCAGTATCTTGAGCCGTGCCGGGGCAGGATATGCCGGCTAGCACCCATCTACTGCTCTACCAATCGAGAACTGCTGCACAAAGTCCTCGATGGTGTCGCCGAATAGGCCCACCTGGGAAATGGGGGCAGCAAGGAATCGTGTCTTGTCGGCCTCACCCATCTCGACCAGGTTGAGCCAAAGGTGGCGCTCTTGGACCACTAGTGTGGCCATCGTCTGCCCGAGAGACTGCGCCGTGACCTCCGTCACTCGGAGAGTGAGGTCGGTCGCCGAGCGCAGTTCCTGCATCAATCCTGGGGCAGAACTACCCTCGTGCAGTTCCTTTAGTGCCTTGGCGGTCTTGCAGGAGAGCCATGGCATGCAGGGTGGAGGCGGCTTGTCCAGTGGCACCGTAGGCCTTGGCCGTCAGAGACGACGTAAACCTACAGGCCTTGGATGGGGGATTTGGGCACCCGTGCCAGGTGGTGGCGCTCTGCGGGCATAGGTGCACTGCGAGCACCTTTATCCACCGGGGGATTGCCGAATAACCCTTGGCTGCCCCACCATCGAGGGTAGTGAGGGCGGGGAAGCTGAAAAGATCGGGACCGGGCGGTAAAAAGTGCCTCCCGCGACCTTGTCAGCTCTTCATGCACTTCCGGGAAGAAAGGAACGGGGGCGGGGCGTGGCTTTGAGCGGCGCCGCGAGCCCAGGAACCAATCACAGAGCCGCGAGGGTTCAGGGAAGAGCGGTGAATCCACTCTAACCGACGCTCGCAGCTGCCCGGGAAAGCATGTCGTCATCTCTGCGTCAGCCTGTGACTGGGCGATCGACCCCGAAGGGAGGAGCCCAGGTGAGGCTTCCGACTGGACGAGCCCGCTCTCTGATGCTGTGCTCGAGAGCTCATCACTTTCGTGGGCTCCGAATAAGAGGTCGGACTCGCTGTGAGACGAGCCGGCGGACTC
This sequence comes from Myxocyprinus asiaticus, assembly GCF_019703515.2. Taxonomy (NCBI): domain Eukaryota; kingdom Metazoa; phylum Chordata; class Actinopteri; order Cypriniformes; family Catostomidae; genus Myxocyprinus; species Myxocyprinus asiaticus. The sequence goes on from NC_059351.1 coordinate 53,118,411, forward strand.
ACCCGGAAGCCCGATCGCGGCAGACAAGCGTGCTGGGAGGTCCGCGGGGGGATACCCGGTGGAGGCGGTCCCATTGGGGTCCCCAAATCACCCCCAGTGCTAGCCGCGCTGGCCTCAAACCTGTGGGTAAAAGGACCGAGCCAGGAGCCTCTGGGGTGGCTCACTTTCTTACGAAGGTGAGCCGCGACCACAACGTTGCCATGGACATATTTTCGCAATGAGAACATGACCATCCACGAATGCTGTCTCTGCGTGAGCAGTGCCCAGACACGAAAGACAGTGATCGTGACCATTAGAAGGCGAGAGATAATGAGCACAACCAGGAATAACACACAATCGGAAAAGCATCTTTAAAAGACGCGTCTTTAAAAAGACGTTCTGTGTGTGCGCTCTTTTAGAGAAATATATACTCTTTTAGAGGGGAAAAATGCTCTTTCAGAAAATATACTCTCTAGTTTTTCTGCCGAAGTGCCCAGGGGCGTTCTCTGCAGTGCACCGGTGCAGAGGGGGAGAAGCCGCTGAAATGCGCCGTCAGATCCAGCAGAGGTGAATGAACAGTAGTATTCAGCTCAATGAGCATGACCGTTCGGCTCCGAAGAGAAAATCTGAATGAGTGGTTGCATACCAGCTCCTTTTATACCCGTATGTTCGGGAGAGTGGCATGCAAATACCACTCGCCAATTTTCATTGGCCTTTTTTCAAAGACCAGAGGTGTCTCGGGCTCCCAAGAGTGACCCCTAGTGTCACTACATCGACACCAATGTCGAGTGTGTGACAGATAGGGAACATAAATTTAAAATTACTATGTTTTGGTAGAGTAGAGAGAAGCAAAAGCATCAGCTGCATTATACTGAGAACATTAGCTAAGAAAATGCGACTCTACAACATGTCTCTAATTGAGATCACCCAAATTATGTTACAGATTTTAACTGAATCTGAGTTCCATAGTTTTGAAACTACTGTTGATCCTTCTGAGTTCAAGCATGCCAGCAGAGATGACTTAAGAGAGGGAGTGCTGAAAGTTCTAAAGAACATCATAGGACCAAAGGTTGATTGGTCCAGAGTCACTAGTTGTGTGCAAAAAAAAGGAAGAATCTGTGAGTGAATATACAGAAATATTTTGTCAGTCAGCTGTTGCATACAGTGGAATAGCCAATAATCCTGAGAGTGTCTTAGATGATAAGGGACCACTGGTCCATACATGGTTTGATGGCCTTTCAGTAGAATACAGAAATGCACTGCCTTTCTTAGATTTGACATGGTCTAACGAAACTCTGTGAAACAACTTGGGCAGGTTGACGACTTGGGAAAGAGACTTTGATGTTAAGGCAAAGGTGAAAGTTGCAGCAGCATCAGTAACTCTCACATAGAAAAGAGACAAGAACACAAATTTCCTAGGAGAAAGGGAAAATGTAACTACTGTGGAAAAACAGGGCACTGGGTGAAGGAGTGTAGAAAGAAGCAATTAGATATCAGGAGAAATGCACAACATAACTCTTATCCTACTCAGCTTGCTTACAACCCTGAAGTAACTCCTAATTTATCTACAGAAACCCTTGGGCAGCTTGCTCAAGCACTGCTGAGAGCACAACAGGAACAGAAAGAGCAGACAAAAAACTAATTGTTGGGGCTGTGAGTGCATACCTTTCCCCTGTAATCTACAGAAATGATAAGAGAATTTTTGTGAAAGGTACCATACAACAAAAGGAGGTTGATTTTTTGTTAGACACAGGTGCAGAAATGACAGTGATTCCACTCACATTGGCTAAAAGTTTAAGTATTTCCTACCAGAAAACCAAGCTGTCTTTAACTGGTGTTATGGGCCATGATTCAGTTTTGTATAAAACTTCCCCCATTGAAGTTCATCTAGGCCCCAAGATATTATCTACACCTCTGTTGTGTGCTTATTTGAATACTGGTGCTATATTGGGAATGGATCTGCGAAGACAAGTGCATTTAATGTTAGACATGTCTTCAGAGTCTGCCACAATCAAAATAGCTACAGCACAGGTTTCTATGGACAGTGTATTGACCCCTGACCATGAACATTTGCAAGACCATCCTATATGGGCTAGAGATAAGGATGATTGTGTGTTCCTGACTTCAGCAGAACCTGTTAGGCTCACAGGAACACCACCTCCTGCCACCAAGCAATATCCATTGTGTAAAGAAGCTGTGCAAGGAGTCAAACCTATCATAGAAAAGTTGCTGGCCCAAGGAGTTATAATTAAGACCAATAGCCCATGTAACTCTCCAATATGGCCGATCAAAAAAAGCTAATGGAACATGGTGACTCACAGTTGAGAGCAGATAACAAACACATAAACAAGACTGCTCCTTTAGTTGCAGATCCTTCAACAATTTGTAATGACTTGCCTCTAGATTGCAAAATATTCTCTGTGATTGATATGTCCAATGGCTTTTTCTCTGTAACACTACAGGACAGTCAACCCTGGTTAGCTTTCACAGTTGACTATGAGCAATATCAGTGGACACGACTAGCACAGGGATTTCAAAATTCCCCAACTATATATATATATATATATCATCAGGCAGTCAGGCATGACCTAGCTGACCCAGAGTGTCCTGTCAAACAGTCTACTGTCATTCAGTATGTTGATGATATATTAATTGCATCATTAGATGAAGAGGTACACAAAGCCGAAGTATCAGCTCTATTGGACTATCTACATAAAAAAAGAACATAAAGGCATCCTACACAAAGGCTTTATAAAAAAAAACAAAAAAAACAAGTTACTTTCCTAGGGAAAACCATTGGGGCGGGAGTTAGTGTAACGATGCTGGCTGCTGGCAATGATGAAGACGTGAAGATGAAGAACCCAAGTGCAGTTTATTTACAAATGTGATAACCAGTAACCCTAACTACAGATGTGAAACAAAACATGAACTTGACCATGACAAGACATAAACAACATGGCTTGACTTGGCTAGAACAAAACACATCCACATACATTCAATACTTGACAACTAGACAATGCAAGCATGAGGGCTTAAATACAAGACATGGGAGAACATAAACCAATGAACAAACAGAACTCATAACAAGCTAATTAAACAATAAACCAATAAAAACATGACACAAGAACATGGAGGGAAAACAGGAATCACATGACAAGGGAAACAGGAACTAAACTTTTCAAAATAAAAGACATGAATCAACAAAATACACATGACAGTTAGGTCCATAACTCTGGATAGGGAAGCTGCTGTGAAAACAATACTTCCACCCACTAACATAAAAGCACTCCACTCATTCTTAGGTACAGCAGGATATTGCAGGCCATGGATTGAAGATTATGCTTTACTTGCTCAACCACTCTATGATTTGTTGAAAGGCCCAGTTAAAGATTCTGATGGTATATGTCTTGAAGAGCAACAGCTCAGGGCATTCAACACTATGAAAGAAGCTTTGTGTCAAGCGCATTAGGTATTGCACAGCCTGAGAGTCCTTTTGTGTTATATGTACATGAACATTTAGGCTTCATGACCGCATGCCTTATGCAGGATCATGATAGTATTTTGCGTCCAGTTCACTACTACTCTGGTAAGCTAGACATGGTTGCTCATGGCATGGGCCCATGCCTCATGAGCAGTGCAAGCAGTTCACCTGGCTCTTCAAGCCTGCTCTAGTGTAGTGTTAGGGCAAACAATAACAGTCAGGTGCCCGCATGCTGTATATGCACTAATTAATCAAGCTAAAGTCACCTCTGTCACCTCCTCCCATTGGGGAATTTGGTTATCTACACTCACAGCCCCAAACGTTGTTTTGCAACGTGCTCCAGTCACTAACCCATCCTCTTGTATGATGTCTGCAATGACTGAGGTTTCTTTAGAGGATGGAGATGAAGTGACTCATGATTGTGTTACGCTGATAATTGTGGAAACTCCATTGAGCAATGCTGATTTTGAATTGTTTGTTGATGGCTCTGCTCAAGTTATTGAAGATAACAGATGGGCAGGATATGCAGCTGCTTATTTGTCTGATGTAATAGCTTCTGGTCACCTGCCGGATCACTTCTCAGCACAAGCAGCAGAACTGATAGCATTAACTAGAGAATGCACCCTGGATTCAGGATCAACTTCTAACATCTATACAGACTCCAGATATGCATTTGGGGTAGTTCATGATTTTGGCGTTATTTGGCAGAGTCGTAAATTTTTAACATCTTCTGGGTCTCCTATCAAACATGCAGAACTGGTCAAAGACCTAATGTTTGCAATGACTCTTCCCAAACAGCTAGCAGTGATAAAAGTGAAAGCACATCTTACAGCTAACACTGCAGAAGCTCAAGGTAATGCTCTTGCTGACACTGCGGCTAAACAAGCCTGCTTATACACAACTGTCCAGGTGTGTGCTGGCATGACCACACCTAGTGTCACTGTGCCTCCAGACTCTCTTATTGATCTCTACAAAGATGTTCCCCTGTATGAGGCTTAGACATGGTTAGAGAAGGGATCTGTAATTGATTCATCTGGCTGCTGGACCAAAGGGGGAAAGTATGTTGCACCTGATTCACTACTACCATATCTGGCCCAGCAGCTTCATAACTTAGGTCACATTAACCCAGCAGAAATGACTAACTGTTTCTCAAATCAATGGTGGAATCCTGGGTTCAGCAGCTATAGCGACAGAAACTGCCAAACGGTGTGTCACATGCCAACAGAATGATGACACTCCAGCATCATCCACAGCAGCAGCACACACCCCAGCCCCACCGGGGCCTTTCCGACATCTACAGATGGACTACATCTCATTACCTCCATGTAGAAGAAAGAGTGATGTCTTAGTTTTTGTAGACAAATTCTCAAGATGGATAGAAGCTTATCCTACATGGTGAGCCACTGCCACACATACAGCTAAGTGTCTGGTCAATGACCTCATTCCTAGATGGGGCTTGCCTGATTCAATTGATTCAGATCAGGGCAAACACTTTACAGGAGAAGTAGTAAAGGAAGTTGCAAGGATGCTTAAAATCAAGTGGAACCTTCACTGTCCATACAGGCCGCAAGCCTCAGGTCATGTAGAATGGGCAAACAGGACAATCAAGAAAAGACTAATTTAAATGCATCAGGAAGGCATACCATGGGTTGAAGCTCTGCCAGCAGTATTATGTAGTGTAAGAGCATCCCCAAACCAGTCTTTTGGAATCAGTCACCACAAAATCATCACAGGACGCCCTATGTCTATGCCAGGAGCCATTGATCTTAGAAGTGCCAATGTACACCTTGCTTCAGATGCCCTGATATCTTACTGTGAAAACCTCACTCAAGCCATGCAGAAGGCTAAAGACAGAGTAGCTGCTTGTTAGCAACCTCCACCCGAGGGTGGACATGCTATCATTCCAGGACAATGGGCAATGATACGGTCATTTAAGAGCAAACCCTTAGAACCCAGGTGGCAGGGACCATATCAGGTGTTATTAGTCACGGATGCTGCAGTATTATGCCAAGGAAAAAAGACCTGGACTCATGTCTCTCATTGTAAAGTTGTTCTACCATCCACAGGGATAGATTAGGATGCATGGACCAGCAAGGAGCCCAGGGAAGAACCGAAGTGCAATTGGCCTCGGGGGCCAACCCTGTGGTGAAGACTCCCTCATAGGTTTTTTCCCTTCAGTAGTTTATCCCCACCTTACTGGCCCATAGGTGTCATAAACTACAGATTAGGGAACTATTAGAAACCATACGATTACAAAGACTTAAAACATAAAAATTGAGAGAAACTATATGATTACAAAGACTTGAAATATCAATTTTAAGATATGAATACTGTTCCTCTGCTTCTTGTGTTACAGATACCGGTACAGGTCAGGGTAGAACTCATCTCTGCAACCTCCTCATCACCAAGACGGGCACCCTTGGCAAGACACAGAACAGAGCACTGCACCGACAGTCCAGCTGACCTGACAGCTACATTTGGAACAATTCACCACGTACCACTGGATTATACTAGTGACAATTATAAGCACCACAGTGACTTTGGACTCCAAAATTAACACATTCACTGCTTTGATGAATATGTCAAGAAATGCATTGTTTGCTGGGAAGGATGTATGTATGCATTCCTCATCCACCATCTGTAGGTGCTGGAATTCCATGGGTAGCACACCCTATTTCTGACTGTGACACATGCTCTTGTAGGTTCTACTTGTTGTTTAGATCAGTGTTACTATCAGAAATAATTAATATTTAAATTAAATAATAGAATCTAACTCATTAAAACCTCACACGGCGCACCATTAAATGTAGTGTGCCACATTCAGGAGAAGGTTTGGTTATTAGCAATAATTAATCATTATTAAAATCAATATAACATAGATGAGAATCAATGTTAGCTTTTTAATCCTTTAAATCAACAATTATAAAAGATAATCGTTCATTATTAAAATCAATGAAACATTGATTAGAATTAACACTAGCTTATTGATCCTTCAAATTCAACAATCATCAAAGATAATTATCAATTATCAAAAATCAATAGAATATTAATAAGGATTAATATCGCCGGGGCACCACCCTGGAATCAGGGACTAATAACCGTTGACTTGATTGAAGAGGGAAGAGAAATCTTTTTTCTTCACTTCTGCAGGCAAACGGATGAAGATGCGGATTGCTCGGCAGTCTCCTTCGGATCCGTTAGAGTGTTCAGTGGAACACAGAGTAATCTCAACTTGTCCAGCGAGATGGAGATTGTATGGCCACAGTTTCAAGTCGTACGTTACTTCCTTGTGCCACGAGGCTACACCTGAGAGCAGCGATGAGCTGCGTCTATACATGGCGAGCAAAGTTGCTGGAAGCAATGCCCGGAAGGATCTCAGAGGTATTTCTACTCCTGATGACATCATGGTTATGGGGCGTTCTGTTGTGTGCCTCATCCAGTAGGAGTTGAGAGTTCGATCCTTTAGTGAGCAAGGCTTCATGGGATTTGTAGTCTGCTTTGGACTCCCTTTGTTTGATTTTGGCACGGTTTTTATCAGTAAGATTTATGACTTTGTGTGTGGGCCTCAGTCAGGCTTTTACAACTGTTAGGCCTGCCTTTGTCTGAATACATGAGGCCCAACATTCCCCCCTTTGGTCTGAAGAGTTGGTTGTTGTCCAGCATCTTTAGAGCAACTGAAGGGCCGAACAGTTCTTGTCGGTTCACAGTAACCTGTGGGTTACGCCATCCATGTATTCCTGATAGGAAAGAAAATGGTTGCACAGTCCATACAGTTCATTAGAGTTCACAGAGGCTTTATCGTCTGGACAGAGATTGAGGCACATCTGGGCATAGAACTTCTAACTAAATCTAAAACTATATTCATCACACAAACATTTCAAGTTATTGGTAGGCACATCATTAACCATAACACAATCCTTTGTTGTTCTTTGGTCATAACACAAAATCAAAGTAGGACCTGACAATGGTTACTAGGACCAAAATGTTAGAGGAAAGGAAAGGAGGGTTAAAGGTTAAAAGGCTTATCCGTGGAAATGATTGGGGTTAACCTGTGGGATGGGCTCAGACTGGTGTGTAAAGTGCGGCTGTACAAGAAGGAGGGAGTCCAGTCTGGCCTGTAGGTGTTGAATGTACCTGTACATGGCATGTGCAATAATTGCTGTGATGATCCAACCACTAAGGAGGAGCCCGAGGGCGACCAAACTTATAGGGTGTTCTTGGTAAGATGACGATATGCTTATGTGACTAGGAAATATAGTGGTCAAGCAAGTCGGTTTGAAACTGAACTTCACTAATTTCGTCCCTTCAGCCTGAAGCTGCTGTTGAAGGGTGTCATCAACAGTGAAACTGTGACTTCTAAATGCATCCATGATCTAAATTCCTGCATCATGTTTGTTGACGTTGAGATGATGGAGGACAATATCGTCAATGTGCACGGTGGCTCCTTGGGGAACCGTTAAGAACACCGTTTGGTTTGGTAGTGTTAGTTTAGTGGCTGTATCATGGCAGTCATATGACATTTGTACTTCGGTGGCTGGTGTTAACGAGCCAGCAATTGCCTGCTCGCTCTACCCTGGTCTCTGTTCCTTCATCTTTGATGGACATGCTAACATGACACTTTTGTTCAGGGGATTTGGCTCTTAGGCCGCAGAGGTAGTTAGTCACCTCTCTAACAAAGGGGTTGCTTGGACAAAACCAATGAATGTCCTTTGTCTTGGTACACATGTTAAGGTTAGGGATAAGGTAAAGCGAGGGGTCCTGATCATGGTAGGTGAGTGTTGGTGGTGTTTTGAGGTGAATATGTGTTACCTCTCTGAAAACCAACATTCAATACAGACTTTAGTCTGTATATATTCTACCTTTCTATGATGGTAGATTGAGGATAAATCCTATTTCGAGGTTCTGAGAATTTACATGGATTGGAATTAAACTGCCAAACTATATGCCAGGTGTATCTGTGAAAGTTGCAAAACGGAGATAGTAGCAGATCTAAGGATTTGTTCGACAAGGTCTAGGGAGACCAGGTAAGCTGGAATCCTTCCACCACTCAGACTGTTGACTGAGGAGATAATTTCCCTGGTGAGATCCTGCATTAGATCTAACGATACGCACATAAGTTATGTCTTCTCTGACAACCTTTGGCAAAGTCCCTAAAGCGTGCAAAGTGTTATTGAAAAGAGCAGAGTACAAATTTACAGTAACTATACTACCCTCAAGGGTTTTACCCAGGCCATGTAATTGTTCTTGTTTGAGTCTCTGCTGGATTTCTGGATGATGGTGACTTGTCCATCTGAAGCTGGCAAACTGTTTTCTGGACCAAGTGGTCTCGGTATGTCAACCTGAGCCCACGTGTCCACAACGGCAGTCAATGAGCGGAGCCAATCGGTTCAGTAGGTCCTGGCCAATTAACAGTGGTTCCGTATTAATGGGACATATATAAACAGGGTGTACTAGCATCATCCCTTGAAAGGTAATGTCAATCCACACCCGTTTTGTGATAGATGACCTATCTTGCGTGTAGCTTGTGATGCTTACGCTGCAGTTCTGTCTGTAACAGTTTGCCAAGGGAGAACTTTGCTCTAGCCACCTCTGCGAAGGTGTTGGAACCCATTAGACTTATTTTGGAACCAGTGTCGAGTAGTGCGTGGGAGCTGATGCACCCATGTGTCAGGCGTTGCCCTTATGGTACAGATCGCCTAAGAAGGTCAGAAAAGGAGGGTGTGGCATGTTAGGAGTGACTGTTTTGGGGAGCGACTTGGACCCTGTTCCTCTTTCCCCAACCTACAAAGTAAACTTTGGCGTTAATGGGAGGGGGTACATCGTCTAGTCACTGATGGGGTTTCAGTGCCGTGTTCCTATGGTGAACGATGGAGCACGTCAAGCTTTGTTAATAACTCAGTCAAGTGTCTCCTTATAGCCTCCATTTCCTTTCTCAAATCTTGTTCTCTGAGGGGGTTTGAAACCTTGTCTACCCACTCACCTTCTTGTTTGAGTTTTCGTTCGAACCATGCCTTTCCTTTCGGCCGGCGAATGTTTTGGCGTTTTGGCCTGCCATGACCCTGGGAGTGTGTCTGGTCACCACCCTCCTGGTTCTGTTGCCTACTCTGCTGGCGGGGTGATTGGCGCCTCTGGGGTCTTGTTCTAGCTTTCACCTTAACACGATGCATTTCGTTGCCTTCAAGCGCTAGGTGTGCATATTCTGAGGCTTGGATCCCCAGGACCCTGGCATCACCTTCATGCCCTCGGGCAGGGTGCACGCATGTCTCCCATGCCAGTTGCGCATACCTTCTGATTTCCTGCATGGTGGGGTTGCCCGTTCTGCAGTGCATCATGAACGTCATATCGCATGCTCTCGTGGAGGTTGTGAAGGAAGAGAGACTTGAAAGTTCATTCCTCCTCCAGACCTGGTGCGTTACTTCCTAGGAAATACGTGGTTCTCAGGCATCTATAATACTCACACGGAGGCTCGTGCCTCTTCTGGGTGATGGCGAAATCACCTATGGTAGCGGAGGCTTCGTCGATATACAGCGAATACTCCTCATGTAGGGCTTTACACAGAGCTGAGTAGCGGTTTTGGGTACCAGTCGGTAGTGTTTCCATGAACACATAGACACTCCTTACTGTGGTCTTCCATATGAGCTTGAGTTTTTCACGTGATGAAGCATAAGGCAAGTCAACCAGACAGTGCTCAATTTCTCTGAGATAACTGTCGATGTTTGAATCTCGATTACTTGGGTTAAAACACTCTATGTCCCCTGCGAGGGACTCGAGTTGTCGAGTGTGCAAGCCTTGGTGTTGGTATGACCACGGGTCGTCCGAGTCATCTGAAACACCATAGTCACTCAGATCACTAAAGCGATGAGGACGACTTCCTCCCCTACGTGGTGGGGAAGGAGTCCAGTCGAGACATGGGGGTGGACACTGGGTTTCGTACAGCTCCCTGGCTAATGGGATCTTTGAGCCACTTACACCACTCTGGGCTTGGAAGTAATTTCGCCCCCTCCGTGGTGTGGAATCAGTTGGTTTGAAACGCAAGGTGGCACGACTGAAAACTGACTGAGGGGGGCAACTGTAAGGAGGGGCACCTGCATCCAACCAGCGGGCCGCTGGAGGAGCTTGAAAGATGTCTCGGAGGACGAAGTCAGAGACTGTACCACCAGGGGCAGCTCAGCTCCTAGTGTGTGTCCCTGGGTTTCTCAGGGGCAAATTTCTACGCGTTGGGCTAAAGAGGGGGCCCTCTTCTAGGTCAGATGTTGTGCTGTGCGTTTCAGCTGCACTTACCTGATCTGACTCTACTCTTAGCTGGGCAGCTTGAAGCTTGATGCCTGGACTTTCTCAGCTACTTGGTGCAGGCTGAGATTTTCCCTCTGCACCACTTGGTAGCTGCTCTGGGCCTGGTGCTCTGCGGTTTGCAGTTGGGTTCTGCGGTGATGAAGAAGGAACATTTGGCCCACTAGGTCCGGGATTGTGTGCTTTGGTTTCCCGACCGGGTTGCTGACATGATCAACTAGTTCCCGCAATGCTTCATCACAACGACTAATATTGTAGCCGTTAAGGTACTCTCTCTCCTCTATGGAGAGACGCAGGACAGCAGCGACCACATCTTGCAGTGCTGGGTCATCTGACCTCTGTGGAGCTTCAGCTCCAGCCAAGTGGGGAGATTAGCGACTCATTTTACTTTGGCAGTAAAAATTATTGCGACACAGTGGCTCTGATAGCTTGTTTTTTACAGTTTCTATAATGCTGACACGAACGCACAGGTGAGAGGCTTCAACCTGTGAGTTACTGGCTACTGATATTTAATGTGCAAATTTCACTGCATTCTCTCTTTGGTGGACGTCAATGAGGTGACCTGACACCTCTCTGTAACATCTAGGTGAAAGCATTGGGAGTTAAATAACAACAACAGCAGGCTTTAAGCAGACTATCGTAAACTTACCAACCCCTAATTCACTCTTAAGAGCACTTTCACACCACACTGGCCTATGCTTGGCAAGTTTTGAGAAGTCAATTGTCAAACAGAACCAAACTTTGAAGTAATGATTCAAGTTATTACTTTGGATTCTTATGCAAACACACTGTGACAAACTGGCATGTAGAATGCCTCACACGGGGCACCAATTATTATGTAGGTTCTACTGGTTGTTTAGATCACTGTTACTATCAGAAATAATTAATAATTATTTCTTTAGTTATTAATTAATATTTAAATTAAATAATAGAATCTAACTCATTAAAACCTCACACGGCGCACCATTAAATGTAGTGCGCCACTTTCAGGAGCAGGTTTGGTTATTACCAATAATTAATAATTATTAAAATCAATATAACATTGATGAGAATCAATGTTAGCTTTTCAATCCTTTAAATCAACAGTTATCAAAGATAATCATTCATTATTAAAATCGATGAAACATTGATTAGAATTAACACTAGCTTATTGTTCCTTCAAATTCAACAATCGTCAAAGATAATTATCAATTATCAAAAATCAATAGAATATTAATAAGGATTCATATCACAAGGGCACCACCCTGGAATCAGGGACTAATAACCAGACAGTATAACAGTCTCATTATTAGATTGTTCTCTTCGGAAACTCGACGTCCGAAGAACATCAACCTTTGAAAAAAAAAAACAATGAAGGCTTGAATCTGAGCACTGACATCCCCTGTCAGCATTTGACACAGGTGTATGCAAAACAAACCAAAACACTTCTCTTTGAAATATAACAAAGTTTATTTATGCAGTAATATCAATTAATAATCAATACAATGCAGTCAATAAAATTCCGACTTACAACTACAAACTAAACAGTGACATGATTAGATATGGTAACCAAAATAAGCCTATAGTACATGAGGAAGTTTTGTGTGTGTGTGTATGTAAGGAGTGACACACACAAAATGGCGGACGTGACTCGTGGAGAGTACATCACACAAGATTTCTGGCCATAGAATATGGCCGCGAATGTGGGCGGAGAGAAGCCGGTTAATGGCGTCTGCCCGTTTACCACGTGTCTCCGCTTGTACGATAACTTAGGGACAAAGCTGAGCTTTATCACGAAGTTATCTACAAGCCAAAAGTGTGTGCGAGAATGTTTGTGAGGGGTCGCGTGTGTGGGGGGTTAGTACGAGAGAGAGAATAAAGTGGCGACACCAAAGCTGGTTTCGCGATCGTGGGAGAGAAAACAGCTGTTAGTTTATCACTCAGAGATGTGGTGGACGGCTCGTAAACCATCCTGCAGTCTTTGGTTCTTTAATGGATAAACTCAGTGTGCTGGTCTTACCCACGATGGCGGAAATACACAGCAGTCCAATGTGGTTGGACTACAACACAGCAGATCTCATTCGTGATAATAGTACATTACAGTAATACCTTGAGTATTATTAGCAGCAATGAGCAGACTCGGCGGTCCGTAAACTGTACGAGCAATAACCTTGATACACAAGAATAACACACTATAATATTCTATCTCTCCCCAGACATAAACCTCTTACTTGAATCACATGAGGACACAGGTAGAATGTGTGTTCATCTGTCGTTTGACTCCGTCTTGTTTCCTCAAGGCTCGGGTGATGACGGGAGGCCGTTTCCTCGCTCTGTCAGCGGGCGGTACGGCTGCTGATTCTCGGCAGGCTGGCGGAGAAATCAGCGACGTCGACTTGATTGAAGAGGGAAGAGAAATCTTTTTATTCACTTCTGCAGGCAAACGGATGAAGATGCAGATTGCTCGGCGGTCTCCTTCGGATCCATTAGAGTGTTCGGTGGAACACAGAGTAATCTCAACTTGACCAGCGAAATGGAGATTGTATGGCCACGCTTTCAAGTCATACGTTACTTCCTTGTGCCACGAGGCTACACCTGAGAGCAGCGATGAGCTGCATCTATGCACGGTGAGCAAAGTTGCTGGAAGCAATGCCCGGAAGGATCTCAGAGGTATTTCTACTCCTGATGACGTCATGGTTATGGGGCGTTCTGTTGTGTGCTTCATCCAATAGGAGTTGAGAGTTCGATCCTTTAGTGAGCAAGGCTTCATGGGATTTGTAGTCTGTTTTGGACTGCATCATACTGTTAAACAGAATTGCTAAGTGGAGGTCTCTGCTAGTTCCTATTCGCCTCATTTTGAGTAAAATGGGCATTAGTGACTGAGGCTATAACCTTTGATGGCCCTTGGTGTCTCCATCCCAATCTCTGAACTGACGACCATGGTTAATGTCTGAATAAAATGTAAAGACAGTGCTTTAGGTGTGAGCTTTGCTTTATGTCTGTGATAATGAAGTGGTCTAAGTGATATAGTTAAGCCGATTGGATTAAGGGCTGGGGACACTCCAGGGTCTGGGGTGGGTTCTTACAACTGTTTACTTTCTTTGCATACTTTGTTAACGGTCATCAACTGAGTAATTTGTCTTCACTTGAAGGACTGCCCACCAAAATGTCTATAAAACTACAATGTAAGTCTCACTTAGTTGGACTTGATGACTGCAGCGCCACACAGCACGTTCTCAATAAAGAATTCTGCTGAAGACATACCCAGGTCTCCTGGTCTTCACTACTGAATTTCCTACAATGTCCTGGAGGGAGGGAAGCTCACCTCCGATGGTGTGTCTGGCAGTTCGCACCACACTTTGCAGGGCTTTGCGGTTGAGGGCGGTGCTGTTGCCGTACCAGGCAGTGATGCAGCCAGTCAGGATGCTCTCTACAGTGCTGGTGTAGAACCGTGTAAGGATGTGGAGGTTCATTCCAAACTTCCTCAGCCGTCTCAGGAAGAAGAGGTGCTGGTGAGCCTTCTTCACAACGGCCTCAGTGTGGACGGACAATGTGAGTTTCTCAGTGATGTGGACACCGAGGAACTTGAAGCTGCTGACTCTCTCCACCGGTGCTCCATTGATGGTGATGGGGCTGTGTTCTCTGTCTTTTCTCCTGAAGTCCACCACAAGCTCCTTGGTCTTACTGACATTGAGGGAGAGGTTGTGCTCCTGACACCAGCTTGTCAGAGTGTTCACCTCCTCTCTGTAGTTTCATCATTGTCAGTGATCAGACCTACCACCATCGTATCATCAGCAAACTTAATGATGGCATTGGAGCTGTGTGTTGCCACACAGTTATGTGTGTACAGGGAATACAGAAGTGGGCTGAGAACACAGCCCTGCGGGGCTCCAGTGTTGAGGGTCAGTAATGAGGAGATGTTGCTGCCCATTCTAATCACCTGGCATCTGCCTGACAGGAAGTCCAGGATCCAGCTGCACAGTGAGCTGTTTAAGCCCAGAGTTTAACATCAAGCTTGGAGGGCACTATGGTTTTGAATGCTGAGCTGTAGTTTTCAAACAGCATTCTCACATATGTGTTCCTTTTTTTCCAGGTGGGAGAGAGCAGTGTGTAGTGTATATGCAATGGCATCATCAGTGGAGCAGTTGTTGCGGTAAGCAAACTGCAGTGAGTCCAGTGAGGCAGGCAGCACAGAGCAGATGTAATCTCTGATTAGTCTCTCAAAGCATTTGCTGATGATGGGGGTCAGAGCAACAGGATGCCAGTCATTTAAGCAAGTGATTTTGGATTGCTTTGATATAAGCACAATGGTGGACATTTTAATGCATGTGGGGACCACAGACAAGGAGAGGGAAAGATTGAAAATGTCCGTAAATACATCAGCCAGTTGGTTCACGCACACTCTGTTGATATGACCCGGGAATGCTGTCTGGACCCACGGCTTTACAGATATTTACCCGTCGGAAGGATCGGGTTACATCCACTACAGAGACGGAGAGTGAACTAACCTATGTAGCTTCGGCTGCTAGAGCTCTCTCCGCGAGGGCGGTGTTATTTCCCTCAAAATGAGCATAAAAATAATTGAGCTCATCTGGGAGAGAGGCAGCGGTGTTCACGGCAGAGTTTTTATTCCCTATGGAGTCCGTGATTATATTAATTTCCTGCCACATGCTTCTAGAGTCGGTGGTGTTGAACTGTCCTTCAATCTTGTCCCTGAACTGGCATTTGGCTGCTCTGATAGTTTTGTGGAGGGCATAACTGGCTTGTTTATGCTCCTGCGCATTCCCGGAATTAAAAGCGGAGGTCCGCACATTAAGTGCCGCACAAACATCGCTATTAATCCACGGTTTCTGGTTAGGGTAGAACCGTATTGTTTTGGTCACACTACATCATCTATGCACTTTCCGATGAAATACGTTACGGTATCAGCATAGACCTCTATGTCATCATCAGAGGTGGACCGGAACATCTCCCAGTCCACGTGATGAAAACAGTCTTGTAGCATAGAATCTGACTGGTCTGACCAGCACTGGATTGTTCTGAGGGTGGGTGCTTCCTGTTTCAATTTCTGCCTGTAAGCGGGCAGAAGCAGAACGGACGAGTGGTCCGATTTGCCAAATGGTGGGCAGGGGAGGGATTTGTAGCCATCCCAGAAGGGAGAGTAGCAATGGTCAAAACCTGGTCCCCTTGTGTGTTGAAACTAATGTATCGGTAGTATTTCGGTGCTATTGACTTGAAGTTGGCTTTGTTAAAGTCCCCGGTCACAATGAACGCGACCTCAGGGTGCACGGTTTCCTGCTCACTTATACTTACATACAGTTCCTTGATTGCCCAGTGTATGTCGGCTTGTGTTGGGATGTACACAGCTGTGATAATGACCGCTGTGAATTCCCTTGGTAGCCAGAATGGTCGACACAGAAGCATGAGAAATTCCAGATCAGGAGAAGAGAAAGACTTGATAGAATGTACGTTCCTCTGATCACACCAGGATTTGTTGATCATAAAACATACACCACCACCTCTGCTTTTACCTGAGAGGTCTTTCGCTCTGTCCGCTCAGTGCACGGAGAACCCCACGGGTCTGATGGTTGAGTCTGGAATCTCCGCAGACATCCAAGTTTCTGTAAGGCAGATAATGCAGCAGTCCCTCATCTCGCATTGGAAAGAGATCCACGCTCTCAGCTCGCAGAGTTTGTTGTCTAGAGACTGAACATTTGCCAGTAGAATGCTGCGTAGCAGGGGTCGATTTGCACGACGTCTTAGTCTGAAGAGAACGCCTGCTCTCCTTCCCCTTTTCCGGCTACGTTTCCGCGGCCTGGCTGCTCAGACAAAGGGCTCCGCTGTCGTGTTTGAAAACAGCAGGTTGGCATTGAGGTATTTAAAGTACGGTTTTCAGTGTGCTATTGCAGAACCAGTGTCCAAAAGTGTTTGTCTCTAGTAGACAATAAGGCAGACAACATCTAAGACAAAAAAAACATAAGAATTGTGGACAGAACAAATAATAAACTGCAATATTGGGTCGGAGTTTGCAACGCAGCAGCCATACTTGGTACCATCTTGAACTCTGTATCACGATCTGTTGTAAGTATTAATCTCTTCTCCCCTCATTTTCCTCTAGTGTTTCTGCTGTCAAGATTGACTCTTACCAGAATAAGATCAGTAACACTTCAGATTCCAGCAAACTGTTTTCAATTTTCACTTCTCTTTTCAATCCTCCTCCTCCCACTACCTCCCACTCTGACTGCTGATGACTTTGCTGCATTTTTTACTGACAAAGTATCAAGCATTAGCATCAAGTTATCGACACCACACACCCACAATGGCTCTCTTCCTACATCCCATTCTCTTTCTCTCCTCTCTCTGAGACAGAGGTCTCCAAAGTGCTTCTTTCTAACCATCCTACTACCTGTCCTCTTGACCCTGTACCCTCCTATCCTCTGCAAGCTGCCGCTACTCCAGTCCTCCCCACATCAGACACATCATCAGCACATCTCTTACAACTGGAAACTTTCCCAACACATTCAAGCAGACTTGAGTAACCCCACTGCTAAAACAACAACAACAACAACATATAACCCTACAGTAATTGATAACTACAGACCTAAAACTCTTGAGAGGGTTGTATTCAACCAGTTTCTTCTTTCACAGAACAACCTACTCCATAAACATGAATCTGCCTTCAAAAAAGGACACTACTGAGACTGCCCTCTGATCAGTAGCCAAAACCCTGCAACTGGCAACAGCTAACTCCAAATAATCTGTCCTCATTCTCCTTGACTTGTCTGCTACTTTCGACATAGTGAACCACCAGATTCTCCTGTCCACTCTCTCTGACTTGGACATCACAGGAGCTGCACTTGGATGGTTTGAGTCATACCTCAGGCAGAACCTTCAAGGTCTCCAGGAGAGGTGTCCAAGTCACATGAGCTGATCATTGGTGTTCCTCAGGGACCCCTCCTGTTTTCAACCTACACATTATCATTAGGACCTATCATTAAGGCACATAATGAATAATATAATGAAAATATTGAATATATATATATATATATATATATATATATATATATATATATATATATATATATATATATATATATACAAATCATACCAATTCCAAACATTTAACACTCTCCAACTTCTTCTACCGGCCCACCAACGACAACAGATGGAAAAATACCTTTAGAATTACAAATTAGACCATAAATACAATTGTAAATTTAAACATAATAATAATAATTGAAAAATAAACCATGATCTATAGATAGTTTTACACAAATCTCATACAAATTTTGTTTCATAGTAGAAGGCTCTAATCGTCAGATGCCCACTTGTGGTTTGCGCGCTCATAAAAATAGAGTCCTATGTGTGTTTAATTCTGCACATCATGTTTTTCTCTTGTTCAATCTCAGACTCCACATTCACACTCAGATTCTGGAGCAGATCCACTTTACTCCTCAACTCATCTTCCCTCAAACTCTTCTGATGGGCTCCTGTATGCTGCTGTCAGTTTCCAGAAACATTAAGATTCTCTCACTGATGATACAGTCACATTCAGTAAAGAGATTAACTCTGATTATACTTCTGTAAATCGCCGCACAATATTTCCACAATAAGTCCCTTAAGTTTGCAGCTAAAAAAAAGTATAGTAATAATAATAATAAAATGTGCTTCTTAGTTTTAGAACACAATATGTGATATTTTTAAAATCCTCTTTGATCAGAAATGTGTAATGTTTGAAAAGGTGCCTAACTTAACATTTAACTAGTCTTTCATGAGTGCAAAGTTGTTTTTTTTTGCTGTGCAGCATGCACTAAAGAGTCAGCAACATGACATGCTCTTCAGTTTGTGATTTCCTTTTGTTCGTGTTTTATGTCTGTGATTTTGATTATATTGACCAAGCAAGACCTTTGTGCATTTTTGAAACAAGAAACAGGAAATAGAATGGATGCAGATGTTTCCACTGCAAAAAGACAACAAATACAATAAATACAGTATATATATATATATATATATATATATACATTTTGCTCAAGGTCTGTTTTATTATTCAAGTCTGTAGAGACTCTTTAACTATTCTGCACCGAGTTTTATTTAACGTCTCACAAATTTTCAGATGAGTTTCATCTGTTGTTCAGTATTTACAGAAACACTCTCAAACCCGTTCAGTGTTCAAGTCATAATTGTATTACAGTAGATCTGTAATTTATCATTCTTCAGTTCCTCAGGATTCTGCAACTTTTAAACGTGTTAACAGTTCATTAAAAATTAAATATAATTATAGATTTTTAGTGCGATAATTTTTCAGAATGACACCGAATTGATAAAGTCTTCTTGCTTTTTCTTACTCCTCTTTTATTGTGAAAATCCCCAGACAATCATCCATTATACAGACAGACAAAGGAATCTCATGTGAATTTTTTTTTACAGAATATCTCTACAGTTATAACCATACTGTTTTATCTAAATCAATCTTCTGGCTCCATCTAGAGGCAAATATGAGTTAATATCTTTTAAATGTCTTGCTTTTTTGTTTAAATTATTTAAAATCAAATACTGCACATTAAAATACATGATCGATGTTTCCACTGGAATCTTCTGTTTATATTAACTGAATTCAACACTGATTTACACTTTCTATAAGTATGAAATTAAAGAATGAATCAGGAGAAATGAGCTGAAACAGTGACCTCCATCGGTCCTCTTAAATTCCTCCTTATTTAGATTTGTAAAGACTGAATGTAAGTAAATAAACAACTTCCATCTTATTACATTTTGTGCTGTTAAACTTTCCTCAACAGTTTTTCTGAAGTTTGACTGTCAGCTGCTGTCCATGGTGCTGAATCCACAGCTGTGTGTTAAAGTGACAGGACAGTATTTCTCAATCTGCTCCCACAGCTTCAGTGCATATTTAACATGATATAATTCAGATCATTGAGTCTCTAATAATGAACTGATGAGCAGGTCCAGACAGAACCTGCAGATTTTTTTTTCTTCTTCACATTTTCAGTGCAATTTCTGAAGGAAAATCTGCAGAATTGTACTGAAGGGATTTTAGCATATTGAAATGTCTGAATGGAGATGAGAGTACTACACTCTTGTTGGAAGCTGAAAGAATCCTCGAATTAGCCAAAATATTTAGTAAACAAATATTCAAATGGTGGTGAATGTACAGATTCTGTCTGGGCCTGCTGGTGAGTTGAATCATGTGAAAGCAGCAGTACAGACAAACACTGTGGTAAGAGAACTCATTTTCAACATGACTGTCATCTTTAATACATGAGATGAGGCTACAAAACTGAAAGAAAACTTTGAAAACATACACAGTGCCAGTAAAATGCGCTCTGCCAGATGAAATCTGTTAGTAAACAATAATGCGGCTCTAGTGTGCTTTTAGAGGAAAATTATAAGACGTAACAAGTTATTTTAGGATGCGTTTCATTCAGAAGTGATCAACTCTTATGCCCTATTCCCTCTGAAGACTTTACCATCCACTGTGAGAGCTTTGGAGGGCTAAAAGGTGCGGGATAAAAAATACATAAATAAATAAATGTTTTATTGGAAAGTCTATTTGAAGCGAACGTACACATTACTATCATGATTGTTCTCCCTTCAAAGTGCCCTTCAGAGGGTGATTCATCCCGTTTGGAACGCAGGGATAATACCTTTTCATACACTGGAAAAATGGAGTGGAAATGCAAAAACACTTAAGCTGCTTGAGCTAAGTGCTGCTCATATTCATCTTAAAATGAAAACAAGAGATTTTGTGAAGAGTCTGGGTAATCAAACAGGATAACTGAACTAGGAATCTTCTTGTGAAGGCTTTTACCCACATTTCACATCAATAATCTGACCTGCTTACAGAACAGCTGGGATCAGTATTACCTGATCAATCACAACAGCTAGAGGTCGCTGTTTCTCTGTGATGAATACTGAGTGAATGGTGATGGTGGGAGGAAATCTGATCATTACTTATAAAGAGCTGAATAAAGAGGAAGTAACTAAAGTAGACAGATGTAGAGACAGAGAGATACACACAGAGAACATTCAGCATAAAGAAGACAAACATCCTGTGAGGAGAATCAGAGCTGCTGTGAAGCTGAACTCAACTCACAATGAAGATCTTCATCATCTTCACATTCTACCTCATCTCAGGTCAATACACTTCTCCTTTAGTTCTACTGCAATTGTGATTTATTTATTTATTTTTTTCAATCTGTTAATACAGTAATTAATAACATTTCATGGCCAAATTTGAGTGATTTTAAAATACGTACTGTAGGTCTGGAAATATACTGTAACTGGGGACAAACTACTGCATTTCCTTATGTTTCCAAAAACAGTTTCAATCTGATTGACAGGTTCAGTGAGGTGCTTTGATGTAACTGGATATTCTGGAGGAAGTCTTCTTGTTGATTCTAGGAGTCGTTGCTCAAATAACTATCAGAGTCTCCAAAAGCAATCTCAGGGCAGATGGAATATCCTCATAGATAAGTACAAACAGGATCAGTGGATTAATAAAGGAAGATTCACTCTGTATTGCAACAAAAATGGAAACCTCATGATCTTCATCAGAGAACTGAACACAACAGATGCTGGAAGATACCGAATTGGGCCTTCGAGCTTAGATTTTATTAAAATGGATTTGAATGTGAAAGTTGGTGAGTCATTTTGATATTAGAAATACATGAGACAGAAAATACAGTTTACAATTAGGTTCTATTTTTTAACATTAGTGAGTGTACAATATATCATAAACTAACAATGAACAATATATTTATAAATCTTTGTTAATGTTATAAAAAATACAATTGTTCATTGTTGGTTCACGTTCATTCATAGTGTATTAACTAATGTTAAAAAATACATTTCATGTTCATTTTTCAAATGTGTCAATATATGTTGAAATGAACATTAACCAATATTAATAAATAATATAAAAGTAATTTTCATTGTTAGTTCGTGTTAATGAATGTTTTTAACTGATGTTAATTAATGGAAACTTACTGTAAAGTGTTACTGAGGATTTTAAATAACATTTAATTAATAATCTTCTAAAGTGCTGTTTAGCCCAACAACGACCTTACCTCCATTAAATACAGGTGCATCTCAATAAATTAGAATGTCGTGGAAAAGTTCATTTATTTCAGTAATTCAACTCAAATTGTGAAACTCGTGTATTAAATAAATTCAATGCACACAGACTGAAGTAGTTTAAGTCTTTGGTTCTTTTAATTGTGATGATTTTGGCTCACATTTAACAAAAACCCACCAATTCACTGTCTCAAAAAATTAGAATACATCATAAGACCAATAAAAAAAACATTTTTAGTGAATTGTTGGCCTTCTGGAAAGTATGTTCATTTACTGTATATGTACTCAATACTTGGTAGGGGCTCCTTTTGATTTAATTACTGCCTCAATTCGGCGTGGCATGGAGGTGATCAGTTTGTGGCACTGCTGAGGTGGTATGGAAGCCCAGGTTTCTTTAACAGTGGCCTTCAGCTCATCTGCATTTTTTGGTCTCTTGTTTCTCATTTTCCTCTTGACAATACCCCATACATTCTCTATGGGGTTCAGGTCTGGTGAGTTTACTGGCCAGTCAAGCACACCAACACCATGGTCATTTAACCAACTTTTGGTGCTTTTGGCAGTGTGGGCAGGTGCCAAATCCTGCTGGAAAATGAAATCAGCATCTTTAAAAAGCTGGTCAGCAGAAGGAAGCATGAAGTGCTCCATAATTTCTTGGTAAACGGGTGCAGTGACTTTGGTTTTCAAAAAACACAATGGACCAACACCAGCAGATGACATTGCACCCCAAATCATCACAGACTGTGGAAACTTAACACTGGACTTCAAGCAACTTGGGCTATGAGCTTCTCCACCCTTCCTCCAGACTCTAGGACCTTGGTTTCCAAATGAAATACAAAACTTGCTCTCATCTGAAAAGAGGACTTTGGAACACTGGGCAACAGTCCAGTTCTTCTTCTCCTTAGCCCAGGTAAGATGCCTCTGACGTTGTCTGTGGTTCAGGAGTGGCTTAACAAGAGGAATACGACAACTGTAGCCAAATTCCTTGACATGTCTGTGTGTGGTGGCTCTTGATGCCTTGACCCCAGCCTCAGTCCATTCCTTGTGAAGTTCACCCAAATTCTTGAATCGATTTTGCTTGACAATCATTAGGCTGCGGTTCTCTCGGTTGGTTGTGCATCTTTTTCTTCCACACTTTTTCCTTCCACTCAACTTTCTGTTAACATGCTTGGATACAACACTCTGTGAACAGCCAGCTTCTTTGGCAATGAATGTTTGTGGCTTACCCTCCTTGTGAAGGGTGTCAGTGATTGTCTTCTGGACAACTGTCAGATCAGCAGTCTTCCCCATGATTGTGTAGCCTAGTGAACCAAACTGAGAGACCATTTTGAAGGCTCAGGAAACCTTTGCAGGTGTTTTGAGTTGATTAGCTGATTGGCATGTCACCATATTCAAATTTTTTGAGATAGTGAATTGGTGGGTTTTTGTTAAATGTGAGCCAAAATCATCACAATTAAAAGAACCAAAGACTTAAACTACTTCAGTCTGTGTGCACTGAATTTATTTAATACACGAGTTTCACAATTTGAGTTGAATTACTGAAATAAATGAACTTTTTCACAACATTCTAATTTATTGAGATGCACCTGTAAAAGATGTCTCACTCACGTTATATGAATGACATTTTCTTGTATGTGAATGGTAGATTCATGTTGTGATGGTTCAAAGAGACTGGAGATGAAAAATGGAAGAACCGCCATATTCAAATGTGAATATTCTGAAAGTAATGTTAACAATGCCAAGACTGTATATAAAGGAAATAAATCATTTGATGAGGTGGTCTACACCACTGACAAACGGAAGAGGAAAGGAAGATTCAGTATTTCTGATGACAGAGATAAACATTTCTTCAGTGTGACAATTACTGCTGTGACACCAGATGATGGAGGAGTTTATTTATGTGGAGTTCAGATCAACAGAGACTCGTACAGTTACTCCATTATTACTACAACTGTTCATCTACACATTATGTGTGAGTACATAAACTCTTAATCAAATCCAGTACATACCATGAAATTTTCTAGATTTCATATTTAATGAAGAAACTTAATTAATCAGAGATATTGAGAAGCATCATCTATTTGTGATTGACAGATCTGTTAGGTTCAAACAGAACGCCTTCATTGTTTGTACAGGAAGAAGAACCTCCTAAGAACACTGAAGTCGAGATGGAGGTGAAAGAGAGTGAGGAATTTAAAAACATATTTAAATAAAATAATTAAAAAGAAAAATATAGTTTTATGTAATGTAGAACTGATTCTACACAAACATAGAAACACAGTAAAACATCATGATACAGTATATGTGTAATGTGTCTGTTACTGTGTTTTTAGTGCCTCCAGTATTTGGTCATGAAGGAGAATCTGTTGAGATCATCTGTCCTTATGATCCGATCTATAAATCAAAGTCAAAGTATCTCTGTAAGGGGAAGTGCTCCACTAGAGATAGAAATCCTCTCATTGAGACTGTGACAGACCAGAATGAGACCAAGACTGACAGATTGACTCTGAATGATGACATCACAGCAAGTGTCTTTACTGTGACCATCACTGGACTGACAGCAGAGGATGCTGGGAAATACTGCTGTGCAATGACATTAGAAAGAGACGTGAATTATCTTTACACTCATCTGATCATTATCAGGAAACAAGGTGAGGGACATGAACAACTCAATATGAATATTACATGTGCCTGAACTGTGTGGAGTGAAATTGTTGTTCTTTTCAGAGCTGATCTTGAATCAGATTGAAGGAGACGACATCTCAATCAAGTGCAAACATCATGATGAACATCAGAAATTCTTCTGTAAAGGACATCAAGCCTCAATGTGTGTAAAGGATGGAGTTTCATTGGAGAGAATCAGAGATGATGGATTCTCTTTAAGTGATGAAGCATCTACTGGAGTCTTTACTGTAAACATCACTGATCTGAGACAAGAGGATTCTGGGATATACTGGTGTGGATCTGATGTCATCACTAAAGTCATTCTGAACATCAGAAGAGGTGAGATGATTTCACTTCATTTATTTAAGTTGTAATGCATTTGGGACTGATTTAAATATTGTGTTAAAACAAACTACCAATAATTCAATTATTGAAAGCTTTTACAGAGAATAATGATGTAAATTTCATCTAAAATACAGTTTTTCACATGGTTTGATGGTGTATCAAGTCTTAGACTTTCTCTTGGCTGCAAAGTTTCCACTGGAGGTGTTTTGTGTGTTTTCATGATGATCAGAACCGTTTTCACACCAGCTCAAAACCACAGAAAGCAGTAGATGTTTCAGGGTCTAAGATTAGTTCAGCTGTGAAGATTTAATGACTCTACAGGAAACCACCAGTATGATCAAGAGTGAACAGAGAGAGAGAGAAAGAAAGATGGAAGAAGCAGAATAAAGGTTGTGTGCAGTTCTACAAAAAATAAGTTTTATTGAAAGTCATTTACCTGCAGAGTAATTCAGCTTCAACAAATAAAATCATTTGGATCACTCAATGGAGACTTAAAAGAAATTAAGACTTTCTGTAAAGTTACATTGAAATTATGTGTATTGTGAAAAGTATTATACAAATAAAAGTGACTTGACTTAATAAAGTGAAGCATGAAGATTCTCTCAGTAGCGATTGAGTGAGTTTCATTAAGGAGATTTTCTGTCACCACACAAAACTCAAACACAAATTACAGATCATAAAGCATTACTGAAAACATGCAGGTTCAATTGAATCTAATTTGATTTATAGAAATGTAAAAACATTTTTTGATCGACAGATTATCCATGTGCGCTTTGGCATTTTCCCTCTCCATAACAAAAACAGTAAAAAAAAGAAAGAAAAGAAAAAAATAGCCCCACAAATATTTGCAGCTGTTGTCAAATTGCTACAAATTATACACCATTTTAGTTTTGAATATTTACTGAAAACATTTATGTAAACTAAGTGTCGGACTTGTAAGTCCTTCGAATAATTCTGTAAATATTATTTTATTTAAATGTGTATGTATATCTGAGATAGTTCCATAATTTTTCCAGATTTCTCCATGATCATCATCATTTGTGTGTGTGTGATTCTGCTGCTGATTGGAGGATTCACTCTGATTGTTTGTAAATTAACACACAACAAGAGACAAGGTGACACACACACATAAACACACTTCATTTATTCTGATCTTATTCATTTACAGAAGTGTTCATCTGTGTTCTTCATTCTTCCATCTTAAACGGAGTTAAATGAAGGTTCAGGAGGAGTTCTCTCATTTAATCTGCCTGTCAATCAATCAGTCTAACAGACCATATAAACCACTGATGACTTCACCATTTCCATTCTCACTCTTTTAATAGATCATTCCCTGTAGTTATCTTAATTCATTAAGTAATCCCACAAGAGGATACTGTAAATTAGAGCTCGAGTTGAGTCTCATCCTCAAATGTCATATTTTACCCCCTTGACCATTCAAAGTTTAAACAGTTTGAGCAGCTGAACTCATGATACAGTATAAAAATCTCACTCACTTCATGTTGTGTTGACTTTTCAAGAGCTTCTTCAGTTATAAAGTTTCATGTTCATCTACTTTCTCTTACTGATGTCTTGATTTTGCTTTGTGTTCATCAGAAACCTCCTCAACATCAGACAAGAGAAAGAAAGATACGAATACAACGGTGAGTTACAATGTGTGTTTGAAAGTTGTATCTTTTTTAAATACATCTCTGCAGTATCATACCAGTAAACTGTCTATTTCAGTCATCCTGTGCAGACAGCAGACGTGATTCTCTCTCAGATCCTTCATCAACTCCTCTTTACTCTACTGTACAGTTTCCCTCAAACTCCTCTGATGGGCTCCTGTATGCTGCTGTCAGTTTCCACAAACATGAAGATTCTCTCACTGATGATACAGTCACATTCAGGAAAGATATTTACTCTGATTATACATCTGTGAATCACCGCACGAGACTGAACTAATTTAAATGTTCCACCCGTTCTGTTTGGCAGGATCTAAAATAAACAGACTTGTGTTGTTGTTTGTTGAGTTTAATTTGGTATCCATTCTTTCATCACAAGTGTGGCACTTCAAAAATGAACTTATAGCATTTAACCTAGACTTGAAAATGTATAAAGGTTATTTGTTACCATGGCGACAGTGCACTGAAGAGTTACAACATGAAATGCTTCTACTTGTGGTTTTCTTCCACTCGTATATGTATTCTGTAGAAGATCATAGAAACCAAACAAGACCTTTGTCACTTCAGTCAGGCGTGATAAACAGGAAATGGTTTCTTTGCTAAGAATGGACTTACAATAGAAGTTTCCACTCAACACAAGATGCATTTTATTGACCATATGAAAACTACAAATATTATAATTGACTTGCATAATTATTTTCATTATTATTATTATTATTGTTATTAGTTTATTTCACTGCAATTATTATTGCATAATTCTATTTAAAAAGTAGTTTTCTTCTTTAACTTTTTGTTTCTTTATACAACTATCTGTTTATTCGGGTTTTTATTATGAAGTTTTTGTAAAAAATAAAAATAAAAATATATATACATTTATTTTGAATGCAATCTGAGTAATGAATAATTCATTATAATTCATATTTTTATTCTGAGTTGTGATATCACTGCAGTTGTAGTATTCATTTATAATTAAATACATAATTCACCAGATGAACTTGCGTAAATATTTGTATTGTTATTTGTGTGTGAATCCTGATACCAGAAGACTGACCACATTAACTTTTCTTTATAGAGCTATCTTAAAATAATCTCATCAAAATAATCTTATCGACTACTGTATAACGGACAGTTTATACAGAATGAATAAATTGCGGTGCTTCGGAATACTTTGGACGTTAACATGTAAATCACACAATATGTATCGAATCTTGACGATGTGCTATCGTAACACGTAATGTATGGTGATTGCAACATTGCATGTCATACGTGAACTGCTATTGCCACAGAACCTATTTGACTTTTAAAACATTCATTTTCACAATTACTGAAATATACCATCAGCAAGGAGGATTTTTTTTAATTTATTTTATTGTCATTGTGTTGAATGGAATATGAGGATCCAAATCCTCAATCTAAAAGGGTGTAATTGTTTTAATGAGAGGCGGTTTGTCACTGAAAATTTGGTTATAATAGACTATTATTCTACTACGAGTGATACAATGACCTACAGAGTTTTCCATAAATATT
This sequence comes from Myxocyprinus asiaticus, assembly GCF_019703515.2. Classification (NCBI taxonomy): domain Eukaryota; kingdom Metazoa; phylum Chordata; class Actinopteri; order Cypriniformes; family Catostomidae; genus Myxocyprinus; species Myxocyprinus asiaticus. The sequence continues at coordinate 53,146,428 of NC_059351.1, forward strand.
CAACTGAACTAAATAAAGAAATGTATGAATAAAGAAATCAAATCTACTCGTCATTGGGATGACAACTATTTTTAATGTAACAATGGAAAACCGTTTCGTGGTCCGTACATTTTCACATCTCTTCTCTGAGAATTCTCAGATCACTTTTCATCATACACTCTAATCCAGGCGTACTCAATTGGCGGACTCCGGTCTGGATCCGGACCAAGGGACAATTAAATCCGGACCGAGCTCTGAAGCTTTGTGCTAGTTATCTGACACCTGGCTAAGTGATTATGTAAGAGAAATATTTCTCTCTAGAGCGGGAATAAAGCACGTTCAACGCTATAGTTCAGCGTTCAGTATACTGTATGTATTCTCTCTCCCCGCTATAGACATGAGGCGCCGCACCGCTACAGATACTGGCATCTATCACTTAAACACACTGCAGAAAACAAAAATGAAGTAAAGTGAAATTATCTTCATCTGTCTGATATGTGATTTCAGCCGGTTCAGCTAAGCCAGATTTGTGTCAGGACAAGTGAACGTGCTTCATTAATCAGCATGTTACGAGCCTTTCATAAAAAATAAAAAAAATTAAAATTAAAAAATATATTTTTGTTCTAATTAAGCAGAGATGTCATCATGGCAAGGAAAGCCTATTTATCCTTAAATTAATCAAACAGATATTTAATGATTCACTGTTATGTAAATTGTTTGTTTGTTGTTAGCAGATTCTCACTTTAAGGTAAATATAAAAATGGTCCATTCAGGCTTTTAAATTTTTAGACATTTTCTCTCAGGGGACACCCCTAAACCCAAAGGCCTCCTATGTCCCACACATATAGATTCTGAATGTAAAAATATTTCAACAAAACTGGACTGCTGTCATTCAGCTTCAAAACAAACTGTTGATCTTTTAATATTCACATCCAAGTGCCCTCGACTGATGAAGTCTTGATGAAATATTTGAATCTTTTGGTAGATTTGAATCTCTCAGACCCCACTAGCTGTCTCTGGGCCCCCAATGTCCTCATCAGTTTTTTTTTTTTTTTTTTTTTTTACAAAGTACTATTGCTGTCAACATGGCAAGTTATAAAAACTATTAAAAAAAGATACATAATTTCCTAGCCATATAACTACTGACACCATGTAAGCTACATACACTATATTGCCAAAAGTATTCGCTCATCTGCCTTTAGACGCATATGAACTTAAGTGACATCCCATTCTTAATCCATAGGGTTTAATATGATATCGGCCCACCCTTTGCAGCTATAACAGCTTCAACTCTTCTGGGAATGCTTTCCACAAGGTTTAGGAGTGTGTTTATGGGAATTTTTGACCATTCTTCCAGAAGCGCATTTGTGAGGTCAGACACTGATGTTGGACGAGAAGGCCTGGCTCGCAATCTTCGCTCTAATTCATCCCAAAGGTGCTCTATCGGGTTGAGGTCAGGACTCTGTGCAGGCCAGTCAAGTTCTTCCACACCAAACTCGCTCATCCATGTCTTTATGGACCTTGCTTTGTGCACTGGTGCGCAGTCATGTTGGAACAGGAAGGGGCCATCCCCAAACTGTTCCCACAAAGTTGGGAGCATGGAATTGTTCAAAATCTCTTGGTATGCTGAAGCATTCAGAGTTCCTTTCACTGGAACTAAGGGGCCAAGCCCAGCTCCTGAAAAACAACCCCACACCATAATCCCCCTCTACCAAACTTCACAGTTGGCACAATGCAGTCAGACAAGCACCGTTCTCCTGGCAACCACCAAACCCAGACTCGTCCATCAGATTGCCAGATGGAGAAGCGTGATTCGTCACTCCAGAGAACGTGTCTCCACTGCTCTAGAGTCCAGTGGCGGCGTGCTTTACACCACTGCATCCGACGCTTTGCATTGCACTTGGTGATGTATGGCTTGGATGCAGCTGCTCGGCCATGGAAACTCATTCCATGACGCACTGTTCTTGAGCTAATCTGAAGGCCACATGAACTTTGGAGGTCTGTAGCGATTGACTCTGCAGAAAGTTGGCGACCTCTGCGCACTATGCGCCTCAGCATCCGCTGACCATTTTACGTGGCCTACCACTTCGTGGCTGAGTTGCTGTCTTTCCCAATCGCTTCCACTTTGTTATAATACCACTGACAGTTGACTGTGGAATATTTAGTAGCGAGGAAATTTCACGACTGGACTTGTTGCACAGGTGGCATCCTATCACAGTACCACGCTGGAATTCATTGAGCTCCTGAGAGCGGCCCATTCTTTCACAAATGTTTGTAGAAGCAGTCTGCATGCCTAGGTTCTTCATTTTATACACCTGTGGCCATGGAAGTGATTGGAGCACCTGAATTCAATTATTTGGATGGGTGAGCGAATACTTTTGGCAATATAGTGTACATTTGCTGGGAAGGAAATGTAGAGACCAGATCTCTTGGGACTTTAATTGAGTACCCCTGTTCTAAACACACAGTCATTTATTTGATTTTGAATTCAGTCTTCTGACTCCACCTACAGGGAAAATGAGTTCATGTCTGATTCATTTTCCAGATTAATTTTCAATCTAACCTTGAGAAATAGAGAGTTCATACAGTAGATAGTCGATGTTTGTGTTGGCAGCTTCTGTTTATCTGTATTCAATATGGATTTACACTTTCTATAAGTATGAAATAAAAGAATGAATCAGGAGAAATGAGTTGAAACATTGACCTCCACCGGTCCTCTTAAATTCCTCCTTATTTAGATTTGAAAAGACTCAATGTAAGTAAATAAACAACTTCCATCTTATTACATTTTGTGCTGTTAAACTTTCCTCAACAGTTTTTCTGAAGTTTGACTGTCAGCTGCTGTCCATGGTGCTGAATCCACAGCTGTGTGTTAAAGTGACAGGACAGTATTTCTCAATCTGCTCCCACAGCTTCAGTGCATATTTAACATGATATAATTCAGATCATTGAGTCTCTAATAATGAACTGATGAGTTGAATCATGTGTGTTAGGTTAGAGAGAGTGCAGTGCTGTGGGTCTCCAGCAGCAGTACTGACAAACACAATCGTAAGATGAATCATTTTCACAACAACATAAGTGCCATCTTTAATATATGAGACAAGGCTACAAAACTTCCAGAACGTACAAACTCCAAGGAAAATGTGTGCTTAGAAAACAGTGCACAGCAGTTCAATTGTGCTACAATATTGTGCCCCCTAGTGGACACTGATTATAATACAACTGAAGGGATTTCATATGTAAAACACATTTTATTTGTTAATATCACAGACTAAAAACAGTTCCAGGAATCAAAGCGAAAATGAATGTATTTTTTTTTTTTTTTTAAACCAAAGCCCAAAGAGTTTATCACAGTACATATATGGAACTACACCACATAATATTTCCTGAAAAAATGAAACGTGCTTTGATCCTGAAGGAAACTGCTGCATCACACATTTCTTTTTGTCTGTTGTGGATGAAGCATTCTGTGAATGAAGACCTTTTTAACAAAGATGTGTAATTACTACATATACATGCATGGCTTATAAATACAAGGAAATTCTTTTTAAAACACATTTCTCAGTTGTTTCCAAGTCTTCACTGAATTATTGGTAGATATCGTTCATTAATACAGATTTGATGCCGCCGGGTTTTGACTGAGAAGCAGATCTGTAATTAAAATTGTACTTAACTGTGAATTAACTGTTTGCTTGTTATGATTTATATACTGATGAATTCACCACACAGGAAAAAAAAATCTTTTTCTCACTTATTTTGGGCTTGTTTTTCCAGACCAGGTCGCTTGTTTCTCTTGTGAGATCTGGCAACACTGCAATTGGTATTTCACCCACCCCTTAAGTGCAGAGTACTCTCATTTAAAAAAATAACTTTATTAACTTTTCTTTGTTCTTACCGGTTACCATTTGGAAAGGAGATTGAAGAACTTTTGAACCGGAATGATAACATATAGTTTTTGCTCAGAACAAACCAAATAAAAAAAAACATTTCGTTTTTAGTCCCTGGATCATATCAAACCAGTTTCACACTTGTACTCTAATACTTATGTTAGGATGTAATCTAGTTTGTAAAGTTAAAGTGTATTGAGTTTCTTATATATTAAAATGATTCAAACGTAGACAGCCAATCAGAATGCATTAAATCAGCAGGGTCACGCCTCCTGTGGGTGATGTTTGGCCAGATTATTTGAGGCTGTATATGAATCATAAAGCTCTTTACTGCATAGTGTCTTTGGACTTTAATTTTAACCTGTGGTTTTGGTCTCTTATTCTGTTCCTGGTTTCTTCCCTGATTGTCTCCCACCTGTGTCTTGTTAGCCTTGTTCACTCCTCTATGTGTGTATATATATATATATATATCCCTCATGTGCTCTCTGACTTTGATGGATCTTATTTTAAAGGCTGTAATGTTTGAGCTGCTGTCCATGGTGCTGAACCCAGAGCTGTGTGTTAAAGTGACAGTTTTTCGTTTTAATGGTGCACATTTTCTGTTTTATTCAGATCATGGAATATCAATTAAGGAGATGAATCAGAGGTTTTAGATAAGAGAGAGTGAGATGACACTGCAAACCTTAGAGAACATTTTCAAAACTTTCTCCAAGGAGCAAGTTAACTATAATATGAAAACATATTTAAAGACAGAATAACTTATCAAAACATGCATAAATTAATAGAAGAGACAATGGCGTGTTGACTGTTTTATAAAGAATTTAAAATTCTTTCACACTGTATTACAGAAAGTCTTTTTCTGACAGGAGCAGAATTCTCTCCTAATGTACAGTCGTGAACTGTCTCAGAAGTTCAATCACTTCCGCTAGAGGTCGCTGTTTCTCTTTGATGTATATTGAGTGAATGGTGATGGTGGGAGGGGCCAGTAAATCTGATCATTACTTATAAAGAGCTGAATAAAGAGGAAGTAACTAAAGCAGACAGATGTAGAGACAGAGAGATACACACAGAGAACATTCAGCATAAAGAAGACAAACATCCTGTGAGGAGAATCAGAGCTGCTGTGAAGCTGAACTCAACTCACAATGAAGATCTTCATCATCTTCACATTCTACCTCATCTCAGGTCAATACACTTCTCTTGCACTACTGCACAAATCATGATGTACTCTACTTAAACTCTCTAAATCCATATACAGTAATGATGTATAGACAAATAATTATTTAATGATGTTTCTGATAACAGTATTAATCTGATCAGGTTCAGTGAGATGCTTTGATGTGACTGGATATTCTGGAGGAAGTGTTCTTGTTAATTCTGTGAAGCTTTGGTGCGATGACTGTTTTAAATACATGGGTAAATTTGACCCATGGACAGACATTATAAATTCTGAGAAACATGATCAATGGATTAACGAAGGAAGATTCACTCTGTATCGAGACACATATGGACGTCTCATTATCTTCATCAGAGAACTGAAACCACAGGATGCTGGAAGATACTGGATTAAAGTTCTTGACAAATGGTATATTAACATGACTTTGAATGTGAAAGAAGGTAAGTCTTATTCAAATCAAAGCTACTGACAATTTTAAAGCTGAAGTAAACAATGGAAATAATGTTCTTGAATGACAGATTCATGTTGTGGGGTGTCAAAGAGAGTGATGGTGAACAATGGAGAAACTGCCAACTTCAGCTGTGAATATTCACAGAATTATAAGAATAACTGGAAGACAAATCTTATAGAAGGAAAAACATCCATTGAGGAGATCTCCAGCATAAGGAAGAAGAAAGGAAGATTCAGTATTTCTGATGACAGAGATAAAAATCTCTTCAGTTTGAGAATTACTGCTGTGACACCAGATGATGGAGGAGTTTATTTATGTGGAGTTTGGATCAATAGAGACTCGTACAGTTACTCCATTATTACTACAACTGCTCATCTACACATTATGAGTGAGTACAACAAAAAATCTCCAACCATCATACGTTCCCACCACCTGTTACTGATTCATTCAGATGTGATGAGATCAGGGACGGGAATCATAAAGAATTCCGGTTCCAGTTCTGATTCCTTTTAACGGTTCCTTTAACTATACTTAATTTGAGGAAGATATATTTGATAATGAGAAATGCAATTTCTAATCCTGTTGCAAAATGACGAGAACATTTCATATGTCAACAGAGCAGATATAACTAATCAGAGATAACTTTACAAAAGTCACTGCAAACTTGAATGAATTTTCAAAGACTTTTAGAGGCATAAAAGCAATAAAATATTTGGTCCTACTGTAGCCATTTGTTAAAAAAAAATCCAACATATTTAATTAATTCATTTCTTTTCTTTACACATTTCTTCAGATTAGGGGAGGCTGGGGTCAGTGGTAAGATTTTTCACATTTTGGGATAAATCTCAGGAACCAAATATGCCACACCACCAAATATTTGGCACAAAAGAGGTACATTTTGTTAAGTACTTATAGCAATCAAATATGTCCAGCACATAGTGATATTTAAAGATATTCTGAAAGACAAGCAAGTAAAATCGACTCGACCACAGAGTCAGTTATAGTGTAAATAAGACTGTTTGAGAAAGATGCTATTTTTTTTACATGACCTAAAAGACTCTTATATTGCTCTTTTAATCCACTTTTCTATTTCAAACAACATTTTAAGTGCTGTCTGAAATGCAGCATTACAGACATCAACGGCTGATTATCAGGTGATGTCTGACAAACAGACACAGTCGTGAACAAGAGGTAAAAAAGACATTTAAGAACAAATAGGCTGTTTACACTGTCTGTGTGACTAAACTCAAGCACTTATGTTTACATTAAGACACTAGTGTTTATATTGTAGAGCCAGTCAAGATGATGACTTTCATTTAAAATGAATGTATACATTCTAATTACATTTAAACATTGTATTAAGTAAACCGTCTAATAATAAACCGTTTTTAAGGACTGTACGCACATGAGTTTGGTCTTACCCTCGTTCTAATGATAAACGAATCCGGATTACTTTAAATGAAGGAGCGCGTGACCGAAGATTGTAATTGACATAAGACACACCTAAACAATCTTTATATGAGGGCTTTCAGCACCAACACACCTGTACAGTTGGAAATGTGTAGTGAAAGATGCCGTCAAAGCAAAAGGCCAAAAAACATCACAGTACAGAATTACAATTTGGATTTTTTTTTTAAATGTACAACATACTGTAGACGTAAGATGAACTGAAGGCGTGCTTGGAGCACTGCTTGTGCAGGAGCATTTATCTTTGCCTGAACGTCCACAGGTTCAGACTGTGCATGAGGTCCATGAGGCAATGCTTGAAGTGCAAAGAAATCCGTGGCGGTTCTCCACATTTGCTGCTTCGCCTGATCGTTTCTTGAGCAGGGCGCCTTATAAAAGAGAGACTCGCTGCCGGTACTGACACAATTTGCACACGTCAAGCACAAAGGTGAAGAAACTCCCAGTCTCATTGCAGTGTTGTGCAGTACGCGGCATGCTAAAACCATCTGACAAACCTTTTCCAGAGCATTTTACCAGCTCAAGACAACCAAAGGCTTGTGCGCTCGATCACTGAGCATGCACAGGCAGAATCAGAACCCAGCTCGAGCTATACGCACGTCATTTTTGTTACTTTGAAAAATACCATATATTTCAATTATTTTGTGTTTGTTCCATGTTTATAAGGACACCGGAAATGTGTGATTTTGGCGTATGTGTGGTTTCAGTTGGTCCTATGTTTTTTCATACATTTTTAATACATTTTAGTGCAAACTCATTGATAAATCGTGATTTCTGTGTGAATGCGTTTGTAAACAGATTTCACATCACTTGTGCGCTCATGTGGTAGCGTCAAGTATAAACCAGACTTCTTCAGAGCCATTCGCTCGGGAATCAATCACACTACACTGGACTCGCTGTGTTTCACACTGTAGATTCAGTAGGGGGCAGCACTGCCGCTGAATTGTGCTGCAGGAAACGTTGTGAGAGAATTTTGTTTTATTTGATGAAGTTCCAAACATAAGTTTGAGTGGAGTTTGTTCATCTAGGCCTGCCAATCAAATCCCAAGGTCAAATTAGTGGCTGATTCCCTCCCACTGGTGATGATTCTTCAGGCATTCCTGCACCTCCCCATATACACTTTTATACTGTATATCATAATGCCTATACCAATTACTATTTCAAAATTGTCTTTCTATTTCTTGCTTTAGTCTGATAGTCCAGGGGGATAAGCATTTCAGAGCTCAAACCCAGTCCTGTGCATGAGCCTCTCCGCTACGGACAGCACACCAAATACGTTTACTTTCTGTGATCCAGGACTATACAAACCAGCAACATTATATTTTGTTACTGTCTGTGTTTCATCAAAGAACCTTAAAAACGGAATGTTAAACAGTTAACGGAACCATTAAGTCATGAAAATCATAAGATGCCAGTATTTATTTTATATTTTTAATAAATGGAACAAGTTCTGAGCAATGACTGCTATACCCAACCACAGAATATATGCATAACCTGATATTTGTGATTGACAGATAAAGTGGGTTCATATAGAGTGACCGGTTACTCAGGAGGTCAGATCATCATCAAGTGTGAACACCCTCAGTACAAAACCAACCCAAAATATATCTGTAAAGAATCAGTTGGATGTTCTGAGAGGAAGTATCCAGGAGTTGAGAATAAATGGATGGAAAATGGAGATGTTTCTTTATATGATGACACCAGAGGAGGAGTCTTGATGGTGTTCTTTAGAGATCTGAATGCTGGAGATGCTGGAACATACAGGTGTGGAGTCAATGTATCTCAATATACTGAGTGGTTTACTGAAGTAAAACTGGATGTGAAAAATGGTAGGACCATTTTTATGTACTATTATATTTTCCAGACAGATCCCAGACAAACAAATAAATAGGGTATAAGCACCATATTTTGTGTTCAAAGTGTCTGTTTATTTATTTTTTAGTGCCTCCAGTATTTGGTCATGAAGGAGAATCTGTTGAGATCATCTGTCCTTATGATCCGATCTATAAATCAAAGTCAAAGTATCTCTGTAAGGGGAAGTGCTCCACTAGAGATAGAAATCCTCTCATTGAGACTGTGACAGACCAGAATGAGACCAAGACTGACAGATTGACTCTGAATGATGACATCACAGCAAGTGTCTTTACTGTGACCATCACTGGACTGACAGCAGAGGATGCTGGGAAATACTGCTGTGCAATGACATTAGAAAGAGACGTGAATTATCTTTGCACTCATCTGATCATTATCAGGAAACAAGGTGAGGGACATGAACAACTCAATATGAATATTACATGTGCCCGAACTGTGTGGAGTGAAATTGTTGTTCTTTTCAGAGCTGATCTTGAATCAGATTGAAGGAGACGACATCTCAATCAAGTGCAAACATCATGATGAACATCAGAAATTCTTCTGTAAAGGACATAACAATGAATTTCTTAGCTAAAAACAAAACATATCAATAGCTAGTACGATTCAGAACACATCCTTTACAGGAGCTCAGTACTCTGTGTCAATGTGCGGCTTATAAGTATGAAATACATGTAGAATGCGTTTAGTATTTCAACATAAGCTGGGAAGGTTAAGGTTAGGTTTAAGGGTAGGGGTTGGTGTAGGGTGTCTGTGGGACTCTAAATAAACACAATAAACACACTGCAGTGATGCCCCTTTACTGAATGGTAATATTTTATAAGGGGTGAAAACAGCATCTAACACTGTTTGCCCTTAGAGCAAAGAGGATGCATCAAAAGTCTCTGGCTTCAATATTTATTTAATACTTATAAGTTACACATTCATGTAGTGTAATGAGAACCTATAAAGGACCTTACTAGCTATCAGTATCTTTTGTTTTTACCTAATATGTTTATTGTTAGGAAAAAAACAAATGTAAAGAGTCTATTAAGAAATCATTGAACAAAGGCATAATAAATACCTTATAATTCCAAACAAGTCAGTAACTAATCCCTTAAAAGTCCAATTATTAGTAATTAATTTCTGTCTAATTTCTGATCCCTAAAATAAAATGTTACCATTATTTCTGTAAATATTTTATCCATGTATCTCTGTGTTTTTCTGTATTTATCACTTTGTGTTTCCGTATTTCCAGATTTCTCCATGATCATATTTATGTGTTTATGTTTGAATCTGCTGCTGATTGGAGGAATAATTATGTTTGTTTGTAAATTAACACACAGCAAGAGACAAGGTGATGATCAAACACACACACACACACACACACACACACACGCATGCACTCACACATACACACGCTCACACACACACACACACACACGCTCACACACACACACACGCTCACACACACACACATACGTGCGTGCACACACACACACACACACACATACACACGCTCACACACACACACGCAAACCCACACACACGCTCACACACACACACGCAAACCCACACACACGCTCACACACACACACACACACACACACACAACACACACGCTCACACACACACACGCTCATACACACACACACACACACACACACGCTCACACATACGCACACACACACACACACACACACGCTCACACACACACACACACACACACACACACCACACACACACACACACACACACACACACACACACACACACACGCTCACACACACACGCTCACACACACACACACATATGTTGGTATTTGTGGTTTATGAGGACTCTCCTTAGACATTATGATTTTTATACTGTACGAACTATAGATTCTATCCCCTAACCCTAACCCTACCCTTAAACCTACCCCTCACAAAAAACTTTCTGCATTTTTACATTTTCAATAAAACATCATTTAGTATGATTTTTTAGCAATTAAAATTATGGGGACACTAGAAATGTCCTCATAAACCACATTTATAGCATAATACCCTTGTAATTACCAGTTTGTTACCTAAATAAAAGTCCTTGTAAACCACTTAAACCTGCCCACACACACACACACGCACTCTCACACACACACACACACACACGCACTCTCACACACACACACACACACACACACACACACACACACACAGACACACACACACACACATACACACGCTCACACACACACACACACACACACTCACACACACACACACACACACACACACACACACATGCTCACACACACACACAGACATACACACGCTCACACACACACATACGCTCACACACACACACACACACACACACACTCACGCTCACACACACACAAACACACACACACAAACACACACACACACACACACTCTCACACACACACACATGCTCACACACACACACACATACACACACACACGCTCACCCACACGCTCACACACACACACACACTTATAACACATTTATCTGTTGTTCTGTCTTAAACAGTTTACGTGGGTTTTATTGAGTAATTTTCAATCGTTCAATCCAGCAGTAAAATCTCACTCACTTCATGTTGAGTCTTCCAGCTCAGAGAGATGATCGTGAGCTTCACCAGTTATGAAGTTTCATGTTCATCTACTTTCTCTTACTGATCTCTTGATTTTGTTTTGTGTTATTTAGAAACCACTTCAACATCAGACAAGAGAAAGAAGAACACAGATAGAATGGTGAATTACAGTGTGAGTGTGTGTGAGCGTGTGTGAGATGTGTGTATATGCGCGTGCGTGTGTGTGCATGCGTGCGTGCGTGCGTGTGCACGTGTATGTGTGCGTGAGTGTGTGCGCATGCGTGTGTATGTTTGGGGGTGCGAAGTGTTTGTGGGTTTGTGTGTGTTTGGGGGTGCGAAGTGTGCATGCACAAGTGCTTATTAAAATATATTTATTTTTTATTTTCACCACGCATCATACTATACTATACTATAAAATACTATACTGTATTTATTTCAGTCATCCTGTGCAGACAGCAGACGTGATTCTCTCTCAGATCCTTCATCAACTCCTCTTTACTCTACTGTACAGTTTCCCTCAAACTCCTCTGATGGGCTCCTGTATGCTGCTGTCAGTTTCCACAAACATGAAGATTCTCTCACTGATGATACAGTCACATTCAGGAAAGATGAAATTTACTCTGATTATTCCACTGTCCGCACGAGACTTAACTAACTCCCTAATGACACATAACAGAGCTCAGACAGTTATAATGGCCAATTTCAAAACAATTAATTATGTTGTTGTTTGTTGAGATTGATTTGATTATCAGTTCTTTTATGACAAGCATATGTTTAAAGGTTGTTTGTTTTTGTGGCTGCAGTGCACAGAAATGTGTCAACATGAAATGCTCTTCTAACTGTGTTTATATATATATATATATATATATATATATATATATATATATATATATATATGCATTCTGTAGATCATAGCCACAAGCCTTTTGTGCATTTGTGTAACCAAGGAGCACTTAAGTCAGATGTGATAAACAGGATATGGTTACTATGGTGAAAATGAACTTAGAAGTTTCCACTCCAGAAAAACACAACATGTGGTGAAATATGTAGACCAGTGGTTTCCAACCCCCTTAAGGTTAGAGCCATAAAATGTGCGATACCAATAAGACAGCATGTCAGCATCCTCGTGTCACGAAAGGACGCAAAGGAGCAAAATCTCAACATTAAAAAAACTGTCCAAAGACCTTGACACCCTGCTAACTGTAGCAAAACTTCATGAAATGTCACTCTACCATCCGGAGCCTCTTTGAAAAACTGCATGAGAATAAAGTGCACCAAATATATTCTGCTTCTCAACACAGGTGCAATGTGCTGACTGTCACGTGGCCAAGTACATGTGAGTTTCTTTTTTTCTTCTAGAATCTAAAAAAAATTTATGGAATTTCTGCATCATATACACACACTAAAAGGCTGCATAAAACTCTTTACACAACATCCCTTTTTGACATGTTAAGGCTTTAATATGAGACCATCAAGCAGCTGCAGGCGGGCTCTGAATGTAAACCGCCAAACTATCGTTTCTATCGTGGGGTTGGGGTTGCTTTGAGTTGCTTATTTGTTTTCATTATTTTATTATTATTTTATCACATCATTCTGTTTTGAAAAAAAAAAAAAAAAAAAAATATATATATATATATATATATATATATATATATATATATATATATATATATATATATATATATATATATATACAGTGGTGTGAAAAAGTGTTTGCCCCCTTCCTGATTTCTTATTTTTTTGCATGTTTGTCACACTTAAATGTTTCAGATCATCAAACAAGTTTAAATATTAGTCAGAGATAACACAAGTAAACACAAAATGCAGTTTTTAAATGAAGGTTGTTATTATTAAGGGAAAACAAAACCCAAACCTACATGACCCTATGTGAAAAAGTGATTGCCCCCTAAACCTAATAACTGGTTGGGCCACCCTTAGCAGCAACAACTGCAATCAAGCATTTGTGATAACTTGCAATGAGTCTTTTACAGCACTGTGGAGGAATTTTGGCTCACTCATCTTTGCAGAATTGTTGTAATTCAGCCACATTGGTGGGTTTTCGAGCATGAACTGCCTTTTTAAGGTCATGCCACAGCATCTCAATAGGATTCAGGTCAGGACTTTGACTAGGCCACTCCAAAGTCTTCATTTTGTTTTTCTTCAGCCATTCAGAGGTGGACTTGCTGGTGTGTTTTGGATCATTGTCCTGCTGCAGAACCCAAGTTTGCTTCAGCTTGAGGTCACGAACAGATGGCCGGACATTCTCCTTCAGGATTTTTTGGTGGACAGCAGAATTCATGGTTCCATTTATCACAGCAAGTCTTCCAGGTCCTGAAGCAGCAAAACAGCCCCAGACCATCACACTACCACCACCATATTTTACTGTTGGTATGATGTTCTTTTTCTGAAATGCGGTGTTACTTTTACGCCAGATGTAATGGGACACACACCTTCCAAAAAGTTCAACTTTTGTCTCATCAGTCCACAGAGTATTTTCCCAAAAGTCTTGGGGATCATCAAGATGTTTTCTGGCAAAAATGAGACGAGCCTTAATGTTCTTTTTGCTCAGCAGTGGTTTTCGTCTTGGAACTCTGCCATGCAGGCCATTTTTGCCCAGTCTCTTTCTTATGGTGGAGTCATGAACACTGACCTTAACTGAGGCAAGTGAGGCCTGCAGTTCTTTGGATGTTGTTGTGGGGTCTTTTGTGAACTCTTGGATGAGTCGTCGCTGCGCTCTTGGGGTAATTTTGGTCGGCCGGCCACTCCTGGGAAGGTTCACCACTGTTCCATGTTTTCGCCATTTGTGGATAATGGCTCTCACTGTGGTTCTCTGGAGTCCCAAAGCTTTAGAAATGGCTTTATAACCTTTTCCAGACTGATAGATCTCAATTACTTTCTTTCTCATTTGTTCCTGAATTTCTTTGGATCTTGGCATGATGTCTAGCTTTTGAAGATCTTTTGGTCTACTTCACTTTGTCAGGCAGGTCCTATTTAAGTGATTTCTTGATTGAGAACAGGTGTGGCAGTAATCAGGCCTGGGTGTGGCTAGAGAAATTGAACTCAGGTGTGATAAACCACAGTTAAGTTATGTTTTAACAGGTGGGGCAAACACTTTTTTACACAGGGCCATGTAGGTTTGGATTTTGTTTTCCCTTAATAATAACAACATTCATTTAAAAACTGCATTTTGTGTTTACTTGTGTTATCTTTGACTAATATTTAAACTTGTTTGATGATCTGAAACATTTAAGTGTGTCAAACATGCAAAAAAAATAAGAAATCAGGAAGGGGGCAAACACTTTTTCACACTACTGTATATATATATATAAATGAAATTATGTGATTGAACAAAGCTGTGATTGAAAATCAGGGTTATTCCACCAAATATCGATCGCTGAACCCTTCGTAATTTAAAACATTAATATTGTGTTGTTTAAAAATGAAAATGAACTTGTTTTCTTTGCATTATTCGAGGTCTGAAAACACTTAATCTTTTTTGTTATTTTGACCAGTTGTAATTTTCTGCAAATAAATGCTCTAAATGACAATATTTTTATTTGGAATTTGGGAGAAATGTTGTCAGTAGTTTATAGAACAAAACAAAAATGTTCATTTTACTCAAACACATACCTATAAATAGTAAACCCAGAGAAACTGAACATTTGGAGTGGTATCTTAATTTTTCCAGATATACTTAAATACATATTTATTTTAGTCAGGTTGATGAAGGTTTGATGAAGTGTTTTTGTTCAGTGATTAATCTGATAATCAACAAGATTTATAGTAGATTATGATCACAGAATGGCTGGATGTCTGAGTTGTGTCCAGAGAATAGCATATGATTTATAGAAAATTGGGCACGTATTGGAGATAGACCTGAACTGCTAAAAACAGACGGACTCTGTCCCTCCAGGAAAGGCACCGCTCTCCTCTCTAGTAATTTGGCTCATAGTCTTAATACCAGACAGACTGGCTAATGCACCATCCGCTAGCTGCCTTGAGACATCACACATGTCATATAAACTGCAAAACAGAGACTGTATCTCCTAGATATCATAAAGAGACTGTGTCTGTTCCACTAACTAATAAACACAAAACCCTAAGTCTTTCGGGAAAAAAAATAATAAATAATTGATTGATGTCAAAATAGAACATTTTTTTTGAAGTGCTTAATGTGACATCATCCGATATAAGTAAAAATCTCAGTTTTTTGCTACTGTATACAGACCCCCAGGGCCCTATACAGACTTCCGTAAAGAATTTGCAGGTTTTCTGTCAAATCTAGGAGTTACTGTGGATAGAGATTTGATTGTTGGTGACTAAACATTCAAATAGATAATGAAAATGACATATTGGGAACAGGGCCCAATCATTGCCATAATCAATAAATAAATAAAGCAATTCTTGCGTAGAGCGATGACATCTCAGTTCATTACCATGTCTCTTGTATGCTGTGCTTAGAAGGTCACTCAATCAACAACATGTTATAAATCAGGTAGAACTATTCTTTCAACCACTAAAGATAGCTTCACTAATAATCTTTCAGATCTATCTCAAATATTCCAAAAAGTTCAGAAGAACTTGATGTAGTCTCAGAAAATGTGGATACAATCTTCTCTTGCACTCTAGATATTGTCACCTCCTTTGATTGAAGAAAAAGAGAAAAGCCCTGCACCATGGTAAAATGTTAATACTCGTGATTTTAAGCTCTGTAAAATGGAGCACATGTGGTAGAGTACAAATGTAAAGGTATTTCACAGTGTATGGAGGGATACTGTCACTAACTTGTGTTATGAAATAATCTCCTCTATTAGCTTTTGAGACAGCTTATTTTTAATTGTATTTTTTGCATAGAAATACATTTTTTGCTTACAACGCTAAACTTACATTTTAAAACTTAAATATGTGCCATTGCAGATTGATGACTTAATTTTGTTTTAAAACAATTACTTGTCTAGCCTTACATATTTAAGAAACAGCTACGTGCAGTAGGGGTTGAATAATTATGACATGGCTGTATTTTTAAAAAATCCTGCCATTTAGAAATATTAGGTTATATATTCACACTATGACTTTGAATGTGTCACTCAACTGATATAGATGTAAAGTTTAAAAATTCTGGGTCATCAGAAAAGCTTACCTTATCCTTATCCTTACAGTCCTGGGGGGGTTGAATAATTTTAATTGCAACTGTACATCATGACAATTCCTTGGATAGGCTTGAGAATTATATTGCCATTTTTGGACTGGCATTAGCATGGTTTAAGTACTAATATTTTACTGTTACCACTTTGTTTGTGTTTGTGTCAGATCAAGCACAAGTTAAGTGCCGCAGGGCTCAGTATTAGGTCCTGTCAGATCTAGTAAGGCATTTACTATCAGAACTAATGCATTTACTCAGTAATGGAGGTTTCTTCTTGTATTCTTGCAACTCCAGCAACACTTACCAGATGTAAAACGAAATATCAAAATATCGAAATATAAAAAAATATATAATAATAAAAAATAAAAAATAAAAAAAAGCTGATAAATATAACATTTGTCAAGGGGACCTTTAATCTTTAATAGAGCCTAATAATGGACAAAAACAGTTTCATGGGTATTAAGATTAAGATTATATATATATGTATACCTGTCTCACTACCAAAATAGTTAATGGTACTGTGTATTTTTTTATGAATCTGTCTTTTGTCATAAATTCATCAGAAATTATACTTACTTTTTTACTTTTTTGCATAATTCAAATTTAACTCAAATAATAATTTTCTGATTACTTTTCAACATACACTCTAAACATGCAGTTATTTGTTCAGATGTCTAATAAAATCTTCTGGCTCCACCTAGAGGCAAATATGAGATCATGTCTGTAAATGTCTTTTTTATTACAATTTTTGAAAGTCAAATACTGTCATACAATGCAGGATCGATGTTACAGTATGCAGCTTCTGTTAACATCACCTGAATTTAAGTCTGATTTACACTTTATATAATAAATTAAGGAATGAATCAACATGAAAGAGCTGCTTTAAGGAAAAAGTTACAGTTGAATGATGGTTAAATGACCCCAGCGTTCCTCCAGTTTCCCCTATTTTGGTCTGATTGAACGGAAGTAGATAACCTGCTTCAAAATGTTTACTCATTGTTCATCTGGTGCTGTTAAACTTTCCTCAACAGCTTTTTCTGAAGTTTGATTGTCAACTGCTGTCCATGGTGCTGAATCTACAGCTGTGTGTTAAAGTGACAGGACAATATTTCTCAATCTGCTCCCACAGCTTCAGTGCATATTTAACATGATATAATTCAGATCATTGAGTCTCTAATAATGAACTGATGAATCAGGTGTGTTAGATAAGAGAGAGTGCAGTGCTGTGGGATTCCAGCAAAAATCCTGAGAAAAACAATTTTCATGATAAACTGTGAAGATTTCTTAATTATTATTATTTTGTATTCATAAAAAATATTATATTTTATTATTTATTTATTGTTTCAAAATGTTAATTTTAGAATGTGTATTGCATTTATTGCACTTATAAATATGAACAAGTGCAATACATTGTCTTTATTGTGTCCGATGCATTTCTGAGTCAAATATTTTGGCAGGAGGATGTAAGCATGATTTTCTCATTAAAACAGCTTCTGTTGAACTTGCTTTAGTCCTCCAACCACAAGTCACCCAATCAGAATGCATTATTGTAAACAGGTCAGGGTCCTGCTCTAATCAGTGATGACTGGCCAGGACATTATTTGAGGCTGCGCGAAGCATGTGAGTCTTGTTGTTTTATAAATCGCAAGGACGTACACAGGGGGACGTACACAAGGGTTTGGCTACAATGGCCCGAGCCACTTCCTCTTTGCCCTCCTGGGTTGAGTTGCCTCTGTGGAGAAAGTAATTTTATTTTCATATATTCATTTTGCAGATGCTTTTTATCCAAAACGTTAAAGTGATTTTTATATGATGAATAGTACACTATTGTCTGTGTGATTTTTTTATTATTATTTAAAATGCAGCTCAAAGTCATCTTAAAATGAAACATACAGATTATTTAAGGGGTCATGAAACAGTCAGCCAGTTGTTATCTCAAAATAAACTCTGACAGGGTGATAAGGACAACCAATGTTAGGCTTATTACATGGCTACTAATGAAAAAGATAAATATATAGAGATCAGATATTGATTTACATTAAAATTATGAAATTATGTGAAAAGAAAGAAATCTCTGAACAGCTGAATTCCACCTCCGGTTTGAGTTGGAGTTCTGTTGATGTTTATTCTGTAAAAATGACCATCTGACTTCTCATAATCCATCTTATTTTAAGGCTACCTACCATATAAACAAATAAATGGACATGCAACATTGATTGTTGAAATTATTTTATTAGCTTACTTGTAGAGATCGCTCAGTGATCCGAGAAGCAGGAAATATGATTCACAATACCTGATGGATGGTCTGAGATTTGTATGTGCGGTTGTTACAGAGAGAGATATCAGACAGTTAGATTGTGCCACTGACCAATCAGAATCCAGAGATTATTCCAGAGAGCCGTGTAAGAAGTAAAGAGAGAGTAATAAAACAGTATCTCTGTCGGTTTCTACCAGTAAAGGCTTTTACCCAAATTTCACATTCAACAGGCACGCATACTAGAGAAAGACTATTGAAGGAAATACACTTGTGTGTGATTTGTGCATAGTTTACAAGGATGTAAAAACATTTTTAATGATGTAAAACGTATCAAATATGCATAAATGACTGTCTTTTACAGACACTTGAGTACTGTACAGAGCTGTCTTACATGTTCAATCACAACAGCTAGAGGTCGCTGTTTCTCTGTGATGAATATTGAGTGAATGGTGATGGTGGGAGGAAATCTGATCATTACTTATAAAGAGCTGAATAAAGAGGAAGTAACTAAAGCAGACAGATGTAGAGACAGAGAGATACACACAGAGAACATTCAGCATAAAGAAGACAGACATCCTGTGAGGAGAATCAGAGCTGCTGTGAAGCTGAACTCAACTCACAATGAAGATCTTCATCATCTTCACATTCTACCTCATCTCAGGTCAATACACTTCTCTTGCACTACTGCACAAATCATGATGTATTTTATTTGTCAATCTGATCAGATTGTATGATTCAGTATAAAGTAATAACCAATATTTTAATTGTTTCTGTGTTTTCTTGAAATAAAAATGGAACCACTTGGTCCTGCATATGCCATAATCAGTGCTGGGTACATTACAGTCTTTGTACTTTGTACTTTGGTATTGTAATCCGTTACTGATTATAAATTACATGATTAAACATTTTAATCAGTTACGTTTTCTCTAAGAATAAAATGTTTAACTTTCTTGTTACTCTTGGATTACCTCTGACCTAACTTTTTTATATTTTGTCACATGCATTTGATCAGGTTTATCTTGTACCATTTTGACATAATGTTTCTTAAATGCATTAAATAAAACTTAATTATGAGAATTATGAGAATTGATATTATATTTTTGTGTTTTACTTGCTATTTGTCTATTCATGAGTGAAATAACAAAAATATTTAAAGGGTCATGAAACACAAAAACACATTTTAACTGAAAAGAATAATTCACATCATCAACACATACCTATTTAGAAAATGAATAACTAGTAAGTTTCTAGAATTATGGACAGGTTATCCAGGGAAATCGGTTCAGTATTTCTGTGTGAATTAGATTGTGAATCTGAA
This sequence comes from Myxocyprinus asiaticus, assembly GCF_019703515.2. Classification (NCBI taxonomy): domain Eukaryota; kingdom Metazoa; phylum Chordata; class Actinopteri; order Cypriniformes; family Catostomidae; genus Myxocyprinus; species Myxocyprinus asiaticus. The sequence goes on from NC_059351.1 coordinate 53,166,539, forward strand.
ATGACGAGTATTTGGGCACTTTGATGCGTTTAATGGACAAAACCTTTCCAAAGACATAGAGACACGGTTCTATGACACACAGAGTAATAATTCAAATAATAATTCAAATGTGTTCATCAGGAGCTGGTTAGATATGCAATGTAAAGTTGAGAAAGTGTGCAAACAAACGTCCAAATGCTTTTTTTATATTTGACGTGGAATCGTTTGCAGTGGACAGGATATTAAGTTTTGGAAGGCAGAGTTCACATTGCACAATAATGTTTATGCCCTGTGTCTCCTTAAAACTGAAATGATTTGTATAAAGCCAGTGGTAAAACGCTGAGTGAGAATTGTAGACACCTGGCTAGCGTCTAGTATCAGGTCTGTGTGTGCAATTCCACAAAACTCTCCATCCTCTCCCCTCTCTTCCAAAAACACTAGAATGCATATCATGGTAGACTGATTTAGAAATGAAAAAATGAAAAGATTAAAAATAAAATAGTAGAGGATCAATAAATTGAACAATTTACCGTTGTTGCTTTATTAATCATTATTGATACTTAATCAGTAAATTAATTAATCATGTAATTCAAACAAAAGTAACTGTAATCTGATTACAAGTATTTTAAAATGTAATGTGATCTGATCACAACTACTTGATTTTTGTAATTTGATTGCGTAATCCAGATTATATATAGGCAAAAAAATTTTTTAATAACGATACAAACTTTGATGAACTTGTTTTCAGCTTGTTCATTTGCTACCATGATCTAATAAATGAAGTTAATAAATGTAAGTTTGGGAGGACCACGGCCATCTGATCTTCCAATGAATTACCAGTATATAAAAGCAACCTCTTACCTCATCATAATGTCAGCTCTACCAGCACCGACCTTTCCGCAACGGCACCATGTCCGACATACTGGAAATCCAGTTCTTTCCTTCGTATGATGAACTCTCGAGTCATCCAGAGACACCTATGCATCCACTGTAAACCAGACCGGTTTCCCCCTCCTTCATTCTAGGATCACCTTCACCAGATGAATGTCCAGGATGACTAAGTCCTCGCACACCATCCCAGCATAACAAACACTGCTCAAGAGGTCCACGCTCCCCACCTCCTTCGTGATCTCCTCAACATACAAGCATTCCGCACGTGCCCACATTACAAACACCATCAACATCACAATCATCTCTTTCTCCAACCGAAAGCCTTGCAATTTCTCCCATGGCAAATTGCTCCATTAACGATCTTTGTCAAGCCCTCTATAAATCCGGCATCCATTTCTCACAAAGAACCAATAAAGCACAACTATAAAAGCTTTATTCACACCATAAACAAACGAAATGAAGAAATATCTGCAAGGCTTCCAAGCAAACCAAGCATCTCTCTCCATCTTCTTAAGCCCACAATCCACCTCTTCATCAGCCAGTAGGACTCGAGGTAGTTGCCAGCACTTCCTCATCCGCCTGTCTAAACGGCCGGCAGACTACAGCGGCCACACGCTATCCCCCCGCTTCGTCACTAAAAATCCCCCCTCCCTCTTCTCAAAAGGCACTGGCCACATCGGTTTCAGCCCTCTCTCCTGTTCCTCTGTTCTATCCTGTTCCTCCAATCATGGACCCTCCCATCTGGATGCAATGTGGGCTCTCCCGTTCGAATCGCAGCATGGGCCCTCCATTCCAAATACAATGCAAACTCAACGTTTTTTATAACTCGTGGGTTCCCCATTTCGGATCGCAGTGTGAGCTCCCCATTGGGAATGCAGAGTGAGCACTCCCTTTCTGAAACGCTGAGTGATCCTTTTGTGATTAAATCATTGGGATCTCCCATTCGGATTGCAGTGTGTACTCTCCCCATCCGAGCAACTCATGACAACCAAACCAGTTTTACCATTCATGCAAAGATTATAGGGGCACGCAAACTAGTGAAATTAAGTTAATAAACGTAAGTTTGGGAGGAGCAGGCTCATCTAATCTTCCAATTAATTACCAGTATATAAAAGCAACCTCTTATCTTGTCATAGGGTCAGCTCTCCCAGCAACTCACCTCCCCTACTCCTCCTTTTACATCGGCTCCATCCTCACTAGTCTGGGGTGGTGTAACAGTTAAAGGATGGGCAAGGAGGAGGCGGGAACCAGCTGAACAGTCAACATAAAGTTTAATGTAAAACTCAACTTAAACAAACATAAACAAACAGCAGACACACACAACGCGGAGAGATGAGGGGAGGCATGGGGAGAGGGAAAGGGCAAGCAAGAGACACAGAGAGAGAGAGAGAGAGAAAGAGAGAGAGAGGAGAGAGAGAGAGAAGAAATTGCTCGCCGGCTCCCGGATGCGCTGTCGCCCAATCCTCAACCGCTCCTCCGCCCTCTGGCAGATGCCAGCTCGCCCCTCCCCCAGCGGACGGCAGTGAGTCCTCCGGCCCCTGGTGGATGGAACCACTCCTCCCCTTCTTCAGTGGACGGCAGCATTTGCTCCAGCTCTTGGCGGTTGGCAGCGACCCCTCCATCCCCAGGCAGACAGCTGCGGCGGCTCCCCTGGTGGATGGCAGCGGTGAAGACTGCGCAACAGCGCATCCCTCCTCCATCCCGGGTTTCAGCACCACTGTAACAGGTAAAGGACAGGCAAGGAGTAAAACCAACATAAACAAACACACACACATGCCGCTCGGCCGCATGCGTCTCTCTCTCTCTCTCTCGAACTGGTGCCTCCGGCTCCCCTTTATCTCGCTCTCCCACTGATCAGCTGATTCAGCGCCAGCCATGCACCATCAAGGCTGGGCCATGCCCTCCTCCTTGTCACAGGGTGTTATAAATTTGCTTGAGTTTCGAGTCACCTCCTCGAGCTCCTCCATTGCGGACAGCAAGCCAAACCAGTTTTACCATTCACGCAAAGATTATAGGGGCATGTGAACTCATGAAATAGGGTTTAATCCATGAATTACACTACTTAATTAAATATTTGTTTAAAAAAAATAATTTCAGAAATTAAGACATTCTCCTTGCACGTGCACGCAGCAATCGGCCGCAGCAACTCGCACAATGTGGCCGTAGCCACAGATCTAGAGTCAGCTTTTCCCTCTTCTCTGGTAATTAAGGTTTGGACTTGCGGTGGGAAACTGATCCTAGATCATAATTTATGAGCAGCATCATTCCTGAGCAATAATCAGAATTCTCTATCGATATTCACTCACATACACATCAAGCCTGTGGATAGTGGGAGGCTAAGCTTTCCCCAGACTTACGCATGCTCAACCTATGACTGCAAAGTTATGCTACTCATTAATGGAGTTTCTGTTAATAGTATGAATCTGATTGACAGGTTCAGTGAGATGCTTTGATGTTACTGGATATTCTGGAGGAAGTGTTCTTGTTAATTCCTGGAAGCTTTGGTGCAATTACTGTTTTAATTACATGGCGAAACATGACCCATGGACAAACATAATAAATGATATGAAACATAATCAATGGTCTAAAGAAGGAAGATTCACTCTGTACCGTGACAAATATGGAAACCTCATGATCTTCATCAAAGAACTGAACACAACAGATGCCGGAAGATACCGGATTGGAGTTCATGGCCGATGGTTTATCGAAATGACTTTGAATGTGAAACAAGGTAAGACATTTTATGAAGTGTTTAATGGAGTTATTGACCTTTTGAAAGCATCTAAATACTGGATGTAATTATTTTGTATGTATAAAATATATACTGTATATATGACAGATTCATGTTGTGGGGTGTCAAAGAGAGTGATGGTGAATAGTGGAGAAACTGCCAACTTCAGCTGTGAATATTCACAAGACTACAAGAATGATGAAAAGATAATTTATAAAGAAGGAAGGAACTCCACTGAGATGATCTCCAGCACATGGGTTAAGAAAGAAAAATTCAGTATTTCTGATGACAGATATAAGAATCTCTTCAGTGTGACATCAGCTGCTGTGACACCAGATGATGGAGGAGTTTATTTATGTGGAGTTCAGGTCTACAGACACTCATACAGTTACTCCGTTATTACTACAACTGCTCATCTACACATTATGAGTGAGTAGAACAAATTCTCAATAAAAGTTCACAGAACCTGTGTTTGCAGCAGATTTTATGACGCATAATGTGACATTTATCATTGTCAGATAAAGTGGGTTCATATAGGGTGACCGGTTACTCAGGAGGTCAGATCATCATCAAGTGTGAACACCCTCAGTACAAAACCAACCCAAAATATATCTGTAAAGAATCAGATGGATGTTCTGAGAGGAAGTATCCAGGAGTTGAGAATAAATGGATGGAAGATGGAGATGTTTCTTTATATGATGACACCAGAGGAGGAGTCTTGATGGTGTTCTTTAGAGATCTGAATGCTGGAGATGCTGGAACATACAGGTGTGGAGTCAATGTATCTCAGTATATGGAGTCGTTTACTGAAGTAACACTGGATGTTAAAGAGGGTGAGGAATTTTAAATACTTATTAATCATGCATATTTGAAATGTTAAATCTAATTTTAGGCATTGTATGATTGATACAGTTAATTCGGAAAGAATTCAGACCACTTCACAATTTGTTATGGTGTAGCCTTATGCTAAAATCATTTTAAATAATTTCCCCCTCATCAATCTACACTCATGCCCCATACTGACAGTGGAAACATGATTTTCAACATTTCTGCAAATGTGTTCAAATATATATATATATATATACTGCATTGACATAAGTCTTCAGATACCTTGATATGACACTTGAAGTTTAGCTCAGGTGCATCCCATTTTTCTTTGAGATCTTTCTACTCCTTGACTGGAGTCTACTTGTTCTAAAATTGGATTGACAATGCATATAAGAACAAAAGCCAAGCCATGAGGTTGAAGGAACTGCCTGCAGCACTCATGATTGTTTTGAAGCAAAGATCTGGAGAAGGCTACAAAAAGTTCTCAAGAGCATAGAGGCCTTTGAGAAGTTTGGAATAACTAGGACTCTGTGTCTCTGTGAAGGTGTTACTGTTGCCTGGACCATGAAACTCCGCCCCCACTGACAAATGAATTATAATAAAACAGGCTGTTTTCTCGTTTTTGCATATTTCTTTTTAAATGAAAATCCACAAATTCAAAGCATAATTTTGTTTTTCCATTTAAAAAAAGCAAAACAAAACAAAAAAACAAATGAACTTACAATGATCATAAAGACGGTTCAGGGTCTCTGCTTAGTTTGATTGTGAAGACTGTGAGCTGTACAGGAAACCCACAGTGTGCCCACATGAGACTGAACAAACAGAAACATGCACAGAAAGTCTTGTGGTCGGTGGACATATAGCATGAAGTGCCAAATAAGGAATAAGAATATAAACAGACCATTAAAAAACAACAAACATCTCTTTGAAAATGCTGCAGCTCAGATATCTTTCAGGACGTATGGTACAATAATGTTAATTTAATGTTTGACCATAATATTGTATGACTAGTATTTTATTCTGTGATCACGCTGTTTTCTTTTGCAGATTTCTCCATGAATATCATCATTTATGTTTGTGTTCTACTGCTGATTAAAACATTAACACTGATGTTTAATGTTGGACAAATCAAGAGACAAAGATGATGCCCTTCTTCACACACCCACTTCCTTTTCTCTAGACACTGTGTCTTTCATCTTCATTATCTAACTTCAATCTGACGTCTCTTAGTGAAACCAGCCCACCTGCCATACAAGAATCAAAATCAGTGTCACTGTCGGAGGTGTGGCCTTGTGTCAGCTTGGCTACACTGAAGTAGTATGTGATACACTAAAGTTCTTTTACACTTACCCCCAAACCCTTCTTATATACACCATCCTACACCACACAGAAGAGTAACAGCATGAAATGCTTCTACTTGTGGTTTTCTTCTGCTCTTATGTGAAGGTTACAGTAAACTAACAAGCCCTTCATGCATTTTTGCAACCAAGAACTACTTCAATCAGGTGTGATAAACAGGAAATGGTTTACTTTAAGAATGGAAATAAAAGTTTGCACTCCAAAGACAATGTGGCGGATGTAGTAAACTACATGAAAAAATACAAATATAATATTGGAGTCGCTGAATTATTTTCATTATTTAAAATTTAAATATCGTTTTAATATAATGGTTTTTGTTTTGTACAAGATTTTCTTTCATCTTCAATGTAATCTTATAATCATTCATTGTAAGTTATTTGTTTTGAATTGTAGTTGTTGAATTAGCATTTTTATTTGACAGTAAATACACTCTGAAGTCCACTGAATATTGTTTTTGTAATTTGTATGTAAATTCTGATGGCAGAAGTGACTGTATCACGACTGAAAACATTTGAGATTCTCCCACTGCATTCAGATCAGTTTAAAATAATCATGTTAATTACCGGATCAGATTTCACAAATCACGTGCTTCGCAACTTTGTTTGTCAAAACGTTCAAAGATTCACTACATGTGTTGCATTGTGATAAGCTTGTATACAATCGTGGAAGTACCAGTTGTTGTCTAGTGGTAGGAAATTGCTCATCAGCATTTCTGCATTACAATTAACAGCAAACAATGCATATTGCTGCTCTAATAGAAGAACTAATCCAATGAAATCAAGAGTGTATTACAGTTATATTAACATGTTTTTTTATCTATTTTTTTATTTTTTTATTATTCATTTTGGCAACATTACTGCGAAAGTATTTGTATTAATATGGGTTAACTGTAAATTATTAATAATTTTAATTATTGATAGGATTATGCAGTTTTTTGAGGCAATGGGGCTTTATCTCACATTTAAAAATATAATTCACATGTGAAATTCTCAAAGTTTCATTACTCAAGGCTTCCGTACACAATTCAATTTACTGCCATCTGCTGGTCAAAACATAAAGCACACTAAATCATTCTGTGTCCTTTGACAACATTATATTTGATTTTGAAGAAATATGGTCAATGCTATTTTGTTGTTTGCACCGTTCAACATATTTGAAATAATGTTAAATAATGTGATGGGTTAATAGACTAACTGTTCATTCAAAAGTAGAGATTAGTAAATAAATGTTCTTGGGGTCTGGGCTGTAACATATTAGTAGCAGGTAATTGGAGGTATTTATGTAACTTTATTGAGATAAAAACCTGTGCTGGATTAGTGCTTCTTTTGAATCAAATACCAAACATTCAGTCTAATGAATAGACCAAGTGGTTTTTGCTAAACAAATCAAGCTCTGATACACACTGCAATGAGAAACATGCTTTTATTTGACACAAGCTTTGAAGCTTCAGTATCATACATGACCTCACTGCTGGTAATCATATGATTGACATTCCTGGTCTGCATTTTGTTGCATTTATCATAATTTACTCTTTTACTGTATCTTAAAGTATTTTTGCTTTATCTTATTCACTACTTACCCATTTCACATGAGTATTACACAATCTATGCACACCTTTTATCAGGAGTTCAATAAAATAAATGGCAAAACATTGTTTATCTTTGCAGGGCTTTTGCACAAACAGTGCTCACTCGTCTGCATGGTTTATACGCTTCGCAAAAGCATTATTATCCTTTGCTTACATATAGCACAAACAATGCTCACCCTTCTGCAAGGGCCGGATGCATCACACAGCAATGTTTAGGCTTCTGCAAGGGTATTGCACATACAATGCTCACACTTCTGCAAGAGCTAGATGCATCATATCAGCATAGTTGATCCTTCTGCAAGAGTACTGTATAAACAATGAGTTTACTGGTGTATCTAAGCGCTGAACTGTAGAACTATTTTACCACTATATTCAAAATAATTCTAATGTATCTAATTATCTATTCTAATTAATTCTAAGAGTTTTTATGGTAGAATTATTTTTCTTCAGCTGTCCAAATATTGTCTGTTATCACAAAGTTCATTTTGCACCCAGTCTGATTGCTTGTAAAGATCTCACGTTGAGAAAAATGTACTCTAGTCTCACTAAATAGAATATTGGTACTGTGTCTATGCATCAGACAAAAATTTCAAGTTATACTGTAAACTTATGACCTCCTGGTCATGACCTCTGTGCATAATTCTGATTTCCGAATTCTGATCACTTTTCAGCATCCACACTGAGCACGCAGATCTTTGTTTAGATGTCTTATTCAATATTCTGGCTCCACCTGGAGGCAAATATAAGTTAATGTATGTTAAATATCTTGCCTTTGTTTATATTATGTTTTGTCAAATACTGCATCATAAAATGCATGATTTACGTTTTGGTAGGCAGCTTCCGTTTTCATTAATTGAATTCAACACTTATTTACACTTTACATAAATATGAAAAGAAGTCATGAATGAATGAATCAGGAGGAATGAGGTGCTTTAAAAATAACAGTTGAAGGATGGTTAAATGACCCCAGCAGTATGGCTGAGTTTAGATCTGAAAAGACTGAATAGATAAACAACTTCCAACTTACTTACTCTTTGTTGATTTTGTGCTGTTAAACTTTCCTCAACAGTTTTCCTGAAGTTTGACTGTCAGTTGCTGTCCATGGTGCTGAATCCACAGCTGTGTGTTAAAGTGACAGGACAGTATTTCTCAATCTGCTCCCACAGCTTCAGTGCATATTTAACATGATATAATTCAGATCATTGAGTCTCTAATAATGAACTGATGTGTGGTATCTGGTATGCATTTCCAGCAAGTGTGACAGAGTTCCTCTGTCACTAACCATAAACATAAGCTCACAAATTTTCACACACCCATATGTTGTATAGCAGAATGACATGCTATTGTCAGATCATTTTCTCATTTATAGTAAAAGAGTAAGTAGATCATTCACTTGTTGTTGCTGTGTGTTGTATTGAAGAGGCGATAATAAAATATGCTTTTTACTTTGCCAAAAGTGTGATGATGCAGTATTTATTTATTTTTTCTCCATGTAAACCTCAATTCATATTTAACTGCAAAATCTCCAAAGTTGCCTTCATTTATTTTTTATACTGTATGTTTCAGTTTCATTAGCCGTACTGAACACAAGATCTGTGTGTTACTGAACTGTGTGCTACTATACACCATAAAGAAAAAGAGAATATTCTCTGACAAGAAATGAGATAATAATGTTATATGTAACAATGTTTGTTATTTTGATAAGATGAAACAAGATGCAGTTTTGGTGCAATGAAAGCTGAAGATGCATTAAAAGTGCAGCTGTATTTGTGCTCTCTATTTCACTCTCTCTCCTGGTTGTGTAAAGTTTGTGGTAGCTGTGACAGATGGAGCTGAGCGTTTCAGCACCTGCCCTCTCATTCATTCAGCCTGTGCAACAGTGTATGATGAAACAATGGCAAAATGTGATAAACTGTAAAAATATATGCACAGAAATCCAAGGTGTTCATGAAAATAATCATTAAATATAATAATATGATGACACATATTGCCAGCCTGCATTATAAAGCAGCATAAATTAGCATTTTTTGTATCTGTAAAATAGCTGGAAGTGGCTTAAACCAGAAGAGGTCCACATTCCTGGTGAATATTGGTTCCCCCTATTGTCACTGATGATTGACTAGATAATCTTAGGCTGTGCAGAGTGTGATAGTCATAAAGTTTTTAACACGCTGTGAATATGAAGGAAAAAAACACACAACAATTTTGCAACTTTAGCTAATTTACAGAAACAGCTCAAGTTCAAACAGTCATCTTATGAACAGTTTATTATTATTATTATTATTATTTTATGAAGAGTCTGGGTATTCAGCCAGGATAATTGAAGTAGGAATCTTTTAGTAAAAACCTTTACCCATGTAATCTGATCTGCTTACGTTATTTGTGAACTGTATTACATGTTCAATCACTTCCGCTAAAGGTCGCTGTTTCTCTTTGATGTATATTGAGTGAATGGTGATGGTGGGAGGGGCCAGTAAATCTGATCATTACTGATAAAGAGCTGAATAAAAAGGAAGTAACTAAAGCAGACAGATGTAGAGACAGACAGATACACACAGAGAACATTCAGCATAAAGAAGACAAACATCCTGTGAGGAGAATCAGAGCTGCTGTGAAGCTGAACTCAACTCACAATGAATATCTTCATCATCTTCACATTCTACCTCATCTCAGGTCAATACACTTCTCTTTCAGTACTGGAAAGATGATGTATAGTTAGCTATTACCATTCCGTTCAGAATGCAGTGATTGATTAGTAATCTTTAATGATGTTTCTGATAACAGTATGAATCTGATTGACAGGTTCAGCAAGAAGCCTTGATGTAACTGGATATTCTGGAGGAAGTGTTCTTGTTGATTCTGGGAGCCGTTGGTCCAATAACCGGAAGTACCTACATAAGCAGCAAAAGGGCAGGCGGAACAATCTTATAGACAATAACTTACCTGATCAACTGAATGAAGGAAGATTCTCTCTGTTTCGTGATACACGTGGAAACTTAATGATATTCATCAGAGAACTAAACACACAGGATTCTGGGAAATATCTTGTTGGAGTTGATGGTTTTTGGTGTACTGAAATGAATCTAAACGTTGTGGAGGGTGAGTCAATTTAAGATCAAAATGTTTTTGTTATGAAGCTTCCTTTTCAAAACTACAAGATATACAGTATACAATACATATATTCTTACATGTGAATGACAGATTCTTGTTGTGGAGTGTCGCAGCGAGTAAATTCCAAAAGTGGGGAAACTCTGTTCTTCAGCTGTGGATATTCATTGATTCATAAGAAAGATGTTAAGATCTTTCTAATAAAAAGGAAAGATTACAGTGACGTGATCTACAACACTGTTGCAGGCAGTAAAAATGAAAGATTCAGTGTTTCTAATAACAAAGAGAAAAACCTCTTCAGTGTGAAAATTAATACAGTGACACCAGGTGATGGAGGAGTCTATTTCTGTGCAGTTCAGGTCAAAGGACTCTCATTTAGTTATTTCATTATTACTACTACTGTCCATCTACACATTATGAGTGAGTAAAACAAACTCTCAGTTAGATATAGTTTAAGTTCATACAGTATGTGTTTGTGGCAGATCTGATGAAGCATAATTGATATTTGTGATTGTCAGATAAAGTGGGTTCATATAGAGTGACCGGTTACTCAGGAGGTCAGATCATCATCAAGTGTGAACACCCTCAGTACAAAACCAACCCAAAATATATCTGTAAAGAATCAGATGAGGGATGTTCTGAGAGGAAGTATCCAGGAGTTGAGGATAAATGGATGGAAAATGGAGATGTTTCTTTATATGATGACACCAGAGGAGGAGTCTTGATGGTGTTCTTTAGAGATCTGAATGCTGGAGATGCTGGAACATACAGGTGTGGAGTCAATGTATCTCAATATACTGACAGAGTTACTCAAGTCACACTGGACGTCAAAGAGGGTGAGAAACTTTAATTATTTACTCTCTAACATGTTTAAAAGTATTTAGTATATTTCAATGTATGTTTTATTTTTTTATGATTCAGAACTGACACAGCAGTTGAATAAATCTATTTATCTTGGTGAGGAAGTGAACATCACCTGTCAGATCCCAGAGGAACATGAAGTCAGTTCAACACACTTTTGTAAAGAGGATGATGATCACATCTGTCAAACTGTCAACACATCTGAAGAGACACAAATGAATTCTTTATCTGAGAGAAATGAAGCAAGAGTTTTTACTGTGAGCATCAGTAATCTGACAGTGAGAGATGCTGGAGTTTACTGGTGTGGAACAGAAACCAGTGAAGAACATCTGACTTTCATCTCTCTGACCACTGAAGTTCATCTCAACCTCATCAGTGAGTAAAACAGACAATTCAATTACTTTAATTTGTACAGTATAAGCATAATAATGTTTCTCTATCTTTCTTTGAAGTGCCTCCAGTATTTGGTCATGAAGGAGAATCTGTTGAGATCATCTGTCCTTATGATCCGATCTATAAATCAAAGTCAAAGTATCTCTGTAAGGGGAAGTGCTCCACTAGAGATAGAAATCCTCTCATTGAGACTGTGAGAGACCAGAATGAGACCAAGACTGACAGATTGACTCTGAATGATGACATCACAGCAAGTGTCTTTACTGTGACCATCACTGGACTGACAGCAGAGGATGCTGGGAAATACTGCTGTGCAATGACATTAGAAAGAGACGTGAATTATCTTTGCACTCATCTGATCATTATCAGGAAACAAGGTGAGGGACATGAACAACTCAATATGAATATTACATGTGCCTGAACTGTGTGGAGTGAAATTGTTGTTCTTTTCAGAGCTGATCTTGAATCAGATTGAAGGAGACGACATCTCAATCAAGTGCAAACATCATGATGAACATCAGAACTTCTTCTGTAAAGGACATCAAGCCTCAATGTGTGTAAAGGATGGAGATTCATTGGAGAGAATCAGAGATGATGGATTCTCTTTAAGTGATGAAGCATCTACTGGAGTCTTTACTGTAAACATCACTGATCTGAGACAAGAGGATTCTGGGATATACTGGTGTGGATCTGATGTCATCACTAAAGTCATTCTGAACATCAGAAGAGGTGAGATGATTTCACTTCATTTATTTAAGTTGTAATGCATTTGGGACTGATTTAAATATTGTGTTAAAACAAACTACCAATAATTCGATTATTGAAAGCTTTTACAGAGAATAATGATGTAAATTTCATCTAAAATACAGTTTTTCACATGGTTTGATGGTGTATCAAGTCTTAGACTTTCTCTTGGCTGCAAAGTTTCCACTGGAGGTGTTTTGTGTGTTTTCATGATGATCAGAACCGTTTTCACACCAGCTCAAAACCACAGAAAGCAGTAGATGTTTCAGGGTCTCAGTTTTAACTGTGAAGGTTTAACAGACTTATACAGGAAACCACCAGTATGATCAAGAGTGAACAGAGAGAGAGACACACAAATAGAAGATGCAGATCACAGGTTGTGTGCAGTTTTGCAGAAGAGAAATTTTAATGAAAATCATTTACAGAGTAATTCAGCTTCAACAAATAATTAAAGAAAAGCATGAAAACTCTGAAAGCACAGACGATCAAACTTTACCCCTGGTATTTTTTAAATACATTATAATACTTAAAAATTTAATATTATAAAAATATAATATATTATTTATAATCTATTATTTACTGTTAAAACAGCTGTTTGTGTTGAACTAAAAGGGCTGAAAATGTTTTCAGATCAAGAGCTTCTACTGTATGTGTGCTTTAAACAGGAGCTTTTAATTTATATTTAATGTTGACTGTGTAAACTGGATATGAATGTAATAAGTTTGAATATTTGTGTAAATACAGTATTATTTCATTCATGCATATCTATGTTTTCTGTAATTAAAACAGTGAGTTTCATTTTCAGATTTCTCCATGATCATCATCATTTGTGTGTGTGTGAATCTGCTGCTGATTGGAGGATTCACTCTGATTCTTTGTAAATTAAGACACAAGAGACAAGGTGACACACACACACACACACACACACACACACACACACACACAGTTGCATTTATTTGTGTCTTCTCTTACTGATGTCTTGATTTTGTTTTTTGTTCATCAGAAATCACCTCAACATCAGACAAGAGAAAGAGAGATACAAATAGAACGGTGAGTTACAGTGTGTGTTTTGTGAAAGGGAGTTAACAGAATTCATATGGTACAATGCATGCACTTATAGTAAATGCTTGTATGTTCTCTTTGTTTGAAATATATATTTTTCTATATGTTTGCCATACTGTATTTATTTCAGTCATCCTGTGCAGACAGCAGACGTGATTCTCTCTCAGATCCTTCATCAGCTCCTCTTTACTCTACTGTACAGTTTCCCTCAAACTCCTCTGATGGGCTCCTGTATGCTGCTGTCAGTTTCCACAAACATGAAGATTCTCTCACTGATGATACAGTCACATTCAGGAAAGAGGAGATTCACAATGATTATGCCACTATCAGATACTGCACAAGACTGAAATGACTCCTCAATGACAGATTCAGAGCTCCACCAGTTGGAAAAAAAAAATAGTTTGATTTGGTTTTCAGTTCAGCACAAGTGTATAAAAAAGTAAAAGTATTTATCTTAGACTCATTTGAAAATGTTTAAAAGTTGTTTGTTATTGTGGCCACAGTGCACTGAAATGCTTCTACTTTTATTTTTCTTATGCATTCTTTGGGTGACATTAACCCGACAAAACCTTTGTGACCTTTGCAACACCGAAACACTTAGGTGTGATAAACAGGAAATGGTTTCTTTGGTGAGAATGGACTTAAAAAGTTTCCACCTCAAAAAAAAAAAAAAAAGAAAAAAAAAAGGACCATATAAAAAAATAAGATAAAATCAAATGAAAAAATTAAATGTGAATTGCTTCATTGTTTTCATTATTTTATTCGTTATTATTGCTACATTTTATTTGAAGAATGTTATAATTTCTTTGCTGTTTTTCTTCATCCACGAATGTGTTTTCAGTGTAATGGAGTTTCTTTTTTATTCGTTTTTACAGTTTTAAAGCTATATGATAACGATTATCATCTTTTTCGATTTCTAATTTCTTATTTGCATTGTTAAAGTCAGATACATTCTAAATTTCACTGAATATTTTTACGCTTATTTGTGTGTAAATCCCAAAGTCAGAAAAACTCTTTCAGGACTGAAAAGATGGAAGACACTCCTGTTGCATTCAGCATATGAGCACTTGAATCTTGCTTAGAGAATGAGCTTAAAATAAATGTTTCAACAACTGGATCATTTAGAAAGGATTCATAAATCGCAGTGGAGTTGCGTTTTGCCTTCAAATCACCATGTGTAACATTGTGATAGTCCACTATCTCGACATAAGTGCGTAATGCATGGCGGTTAAGCTGCTCTGCACCTTTTTAGGGTTTGCAACTAGGTAAAAAGGAGTGACGTCTTAATTTAGTTTTTATATTTGACGCAACATAAGCGAATAAAATCAAAGCAATTCAAACTACTAAAAATGCTTTGTGACTGTCAACTTTTAGGTATGTACTGTACTACATCAGAATTACTGGAATATATCATCCGAAGTTTAATAAGGAGGGGTTTTTTTCTTCTTCTTTCTTAAATTGTTTTATCTGTTATATTTGCAACACTTTTCAGGTGCTGAGCCACTAAAACGAAACATCAAAATCCCCACAATTGGTGTCGTGGTTTTTGGAAGAATTCAGCGCAAATATTCTATGGAAAAGCACACCTAAATATTCAATTTGACGTAGGTACAAACCTATTTTGATGTACCCTTTTTTCAGACATTGTTCCGACATTGGCTGTTGTGACAATGTTAATTTTGGACCCTGTCGGATTGCTCCCGAAGATCTCATGTGCTTGCCACACTATCAAAATATCTTGCTGGTAATGTGTCTTGGCATCAGATATGATAATGATCTCTTGAGTTACAGGCCTACTTTTTGACCTTCTGGTCATGATGTTTGTGTATATTTCAGACACTTAACTCAGAGTTTGTCATAATAATTCTCTGATCACTGTCATCATTCACACTAAACACGCAGTCATTTGTTTAGATGTCTTATTCAATCTTCTGGTTCCATCTAGAGGAAAATATGAATTAGGCCTAATGTATGCTAAATGTCTTTGTTTTGTTTATATTATCTTTTGTTAAATCCTGCATCATAAACTGCATGATCAATGTTTCGGTATAGGCAGCTTCTGTTTTCATCACCTGAATTCAACACTGATTTACACTTTCTATAATTATGAAATGAAGGAATGAATCAGGAAGAAATGAGCTGTGCTTAAAGAAACATTTTCAATTGAAGGATGGACGGTTAAATGATCCCAGTGGTCCAACTGAGTTTCTCCTTGTTTACATCTGAATGGAAGTAGATGATCAGGTTCCATTTACTCACTCTTTGTCCAGTTTGTGCTAAACTTTACTCAGCAGTTTTCTGAAGTTTGACTGTCAGCTGCTGTCCATGGTGCTGAAATCTGATACGTTATGCTTTCTTGAAATCTGAGTTGTGCACTTAGAGCTGCTGTGATGGCACCATTTGAGTTTGAAGCTGTTCTGTTCACTTAGTCAAAGATTCTTTCTTACGCCGGCATTTTATTTGTCCTTTATTCATACATATATAAACTGATTCTGTTTGTTTCATCAAATGAGGTAATGACATGAAAAGTGCTGCAATAGAAAGTTCAGAATTTGCTTAGGGAAATAGGCTATAGGCTAGTGAGATGAAAGTGAGAGACAGTTAGATAATAATGAAAAAATAGTTAAATAATTGACGTGCATTTATAGAAATGAGTCAATTACGTAACCTCCTTTCTTGCTGTCTTCGCGTGGACGTTGTTAAGTTATCGGTTAACAGACTGTACTGGCGTTAAGGTCTGGTCACATCAAAATCGTGCCATTTTGCGAGACGAACTTTGGATGAAAGGTCTGTTCAGACAGAGATCTAAAGACATGAAACTAAAAACTATTTCACCCCTGTATACAGTAGGCGGCACTGTTGCTGTTCTACTTGTTTCCACTGCAGCCTGATCACACAGTGAAATCGTAAAGAGTAGACAGATTTTTCTTTCATCAAAATCGGTATACGTTGACCGAAAACACTGAACACTGCCCCCAGTGGCCAAAGCGGTAAGTCTTGTAAGGCATATGGGCACATGTGAGCTCCATTTATGTCCAGGAGTGGTCGCCAAAAGCTAGTAGTGAAGCATGTTGTTTTCAGCTTTACAGGACTTTATACAATGAAGAGAAAAGCATATATTTATAGATTCTATCCCCCAACCCAAACCTTACCTTAACCATTAGTGGAGTAAAAAAGTAATGTTAGAGGGAAAAGTGAAACCTCAGAATCATGCTCATCACTTATTATTCAAAAGTGGTTACTGTCTGGCTTTGTCTCTCACGCAGCTGATGCAACGCGCTGCCAATCGTGCTGGGTGGAAAAGTAAATACATTGAAACCACAGCAAACATATCTGAAAAGAATGCTGCATCGCGTCGGCATACAGTCGCCGATCCTAGGGTACCAAAACTATCGGAAACACCATGCCGACTTCACATGCGATCGTGTTGTCCACTGCTAAGACGATTCAGCATTCAATCATCAGACATAAATATATTGAACGCTTTTAAAGCTTTTATTTAGCTAATTTGGCATAACTGTTTCATTATGCTATTTGTATGTTTTTGATGCATTTTGAGGAATGTAATATGTGTTTTTTTATGCGAGTGAGATGAGTAAAAGGCACTGTTGCATAACATCCTGTTTCTTTATATTTGCACAGGTATTTTACAAGTATATTCCGGCGGACTCCCGAACTGTTGTGTGAGATATGGTGCTTGTTTCAGCCTATGTTCTGTGTTTGTGTTTCTCTGTTGCTCCTCCTACTATCCACTTGACAAGATCATGAGTGTCACCTGATCCGTATTCCAGCTCGTTAAGGGGTGAATGGAGGAGTATAAAAGAACTATTTTAAGATTATTCCTTTGTGAAAAACTGTCATCTTCTGGTCCCAGCGCTCATTGTTGTTTTTCCCATGTGTGTTATTGTGTTACCTGTAGTGTTAAAGTGGACAGTGAAAAGATACGCTGTGTGTTTTCTGCTAACCTCGGTTTGTGTAAGGTTAGTAGTTGCCCTGAGTGTGTGAGTAGTGTTACAACCAGCCATTTTAAATGTGTATGGTAGTTACAAGTAGCTTATTTTTTACATAGTGTATATAGGTGTATATAGTACGAGCCTGTGTGCCGAAGGTTTTTTTTTTTTTTTTTTTTGCATAATTTATTGCTAAAGCCTTTTTTTGTGGGATCATCTGTAGGGAGGTGGATGACATTTTTTTTATTTGAGACCCCTTGTTTTCTCCTGTTTTTGAATAGAGAAGGAGTAAGGGATGCATTTGTGACTTTATTTTCTCTTTTATTTTGAAAATATGAAAGGTGTTTTTAAAACCCTCTAGTCTTATTTTGTCCGTTTCCCCTCCTGAAGCCTTGTGTGTATATATCCCACAATTTGTTAAATAAAACCTGTTACATTTTCATACTTTTCATACTCTCTCTCTCTCTCTCTCTCTCTCTCTCTCTCTCTCTCTCTCTCTCCTCACATTTTGTTACCCTCCTTTCCAGCCCCTAGACGTAGAAAGGGGGCCCGTAACACAGTGATATAAATACACGTGGAATAATGTACATGTATACATGTATAGTATAAAATATGATGCATAATATTAAAAATAATATAAAAGAAAACATGGGCTCACTGTCTTTATTTAAATAATTGCATATTTGTTTTGAATTGAGGATTTCTTGTGAATGGTTTGAAAAGAGCACCGTTACAGGAACTTTGTTATATTACACTTGCAATAAAAATAGCAGTGAGGTTCTGCACTTCCTTTGTCTACACTCGTATTAAGAAAAGAGTCTTTTTTATGTGATATTTTACTACGAGCTTAGTCCAAACGAACTGCGAACCTCGCTGCTATTTTTAGCAGCTACTCTCCGAAAAAAAACACACAAAAAAAAACAGGATTGACGGAGGGCGATTTTTCAGAACCAATGTGAATAGCGCAATAGGAGTCTTTTGTTTCTATTAAAAAACTGTTGTGGGGTGCATGAGGTGATTATCTGATGTGCTGCGAGCTACGAGGGGATCCTCTATGTTCCGCAACTGCTATTGGGTTCTTGAATAAAGTAAAACTGGGAGGAATTGCAGCCGGTGGAATTTCTGGTGCCCCTCCTAGGGTAAGATGGAGCCTCCCTAGGGAGCTGGTGCCCTACGCAGACTGCATAATATGCGTGTATGAAGCGGCGGTACTGGGCTGCGTTTCCCAATAACGATTGATCTTAGCAATATATTTATTTTACACAGTCACTGCTTCGTTCATCAGATGTGCATTTTAATATTTTGTTTTCAAAATTTGCTCTGTGGGTCGAGATTAAAGCTTTTATGATCAGTGAAGACAGCGGAGACCCTGTGTGTGGTCCTGCTAATGACAGCAAGCATTATTGGAATATAACGAGGAATGTAAGGAGACGCGTGGGAGCTGCGCTTTAGGGACATTCATCTATCAAAGGGAGATCTGCTCTTTACTCCCAAAAGTGATAACGGTAATAGCAATACTACACAACATGTGCGGTACTACACAACGCGTGGTGCGGACGAGAGCGCCCTTAGGTGTCAGAGAGGAAGAGGAGACGAGGATGAGGAGCCAATATACATACTGTATGGAGGACTTTTTCTTCTCTCTCTGATTGTAATTTTTATAGTTCTCTGCAACAATCATGCCACCACTTTGATGTTACAAACTAGTCCACAAATAACTTTATTTCTTATTAATTTATCTGTTCATCCAATATTGACTAAACATTTTCTGCATTTATTACTGATGTTATTATTATTATTATTATTATTATTATTATTATTATTATCCTTGTCGGTTAAAAATAATAATAAAATAAAACGTATGTATACTGATATTAAATAAGCATAAAGTGTAGCTATAGGTATTTCAATTGTATCAGGTGTATTTTGCATTTGCCTGCAGGTGTCTGCATAAGTGATGCAAGTGGCTAGAGTCTTTCCCATATATTTTACTTTTTGCTTATTGATATTATGCTTCAAATCAACTGTAATCACAAGCTATGCAATCATATTTTTATATTTACATTTATAGCCTATCATCACTGTATTACTATCATTATATTCATGCTTGATGCCTTATGTGTTCAATGTTCCCATGAGAATTAAATGCATACGTGAGACCAAATTTATACATCTGGTCTTCTAGTATATCAGTTTGTTACCCTTTTGACCTGTTGATTACCCTTTTGACCTGATGAGGTTTCAGAGCTGGAATGAGAGAGCATAGTTTATGTCTGCTATTGTTCTAAGAAGCATGCAGACATAGAGCAGACATAGACCTAGTACACAACAGGATATGTTTCAGGACACCTGTCCTCGGATTTCGCTGAGATAAGTACATTTACAAGTCGTTTGCATAAACAAATGTACGAGTGGATCTATAGTCTATCTTTCCACTCAAACCACATGTTTCACACTCCTGTACAGCCATAACCACCTGACCTGACACTTAGGGCCATTACATCATTGTGCAGAACTTTCTGCATCTAGAAAGGAAATGCCTGCTGGCACAGTCCCAAGAGGGTATAAAGACCTTATCGAATATCTGGGTGTCAGACTAACATCTCAACTCTCTAGCTCTTCGCATCTGATCTCCAACTTTGAGCCCTCATCTCAACTCATCTCTGTACTTTAACTTTATTTTCTATTTTACTTAATTCATTAGACAAAGACAAGACTTTGTGTTATTAGGTTTATTCCAGACTTAGTCCTTGGATCCTTAAGATATATCTACTTAACATTTATAATCAATCATTTATTTTCTGTATTATCGCATTTATTCAGTATTCATTAATTCATTTTTATTCATTTATACATTTTTACAAATTAAAAGTTGTTATTCCTTCTACAGATCATCTGATTTATTGAACTCATTTCCATCTGCTGGATCTCACTGCATCAGTAAGTCTGTGTCTTTAAGATGCTCTTTGCGCTGTACGATTACTCCAGAGCACTTGTTAATCTACGAGCATTTTCCTGTACTACTTAAGTTATGATGGCTTTGGGAAACGGGCCGCAAAACTAAGATGAATCGTAATATGTATTCTACGATCTACTAAGGTTTATGATGCTATTGGGAAACGAGGCCCTGACCTATATTATTTTAATACCAACAAAGAAGTCAGTAGTTTTAACCATTTTGAATAAATTCATTTTTTTATGAATAAACATGATAAACATAATATAACATGATATAAACATGATGTACTGTTATGAAAAAAGATTTGTGTGAGTTTTCGCTGAGCTGGAGATGTCAGAATAAACACCTTGGTAATGGCGTACTTGTTCACTGCTCTTACAATTTAAAGGTGCAATATGTAACATTTTTCATGTAATATTCGTTTTTTTTTTTTTTTTGCCAATGTGTGAACGGTTTGTAACGCAGTGTAAAAAATGAGCCCTTCCCGGATTTCCTAGGTTGCCTATTAAAGCCTGTAGACTGATTTTCATACGAAGGGAGCGGGTCGCTTTTGCCAGATAAATCCAAAGGATGTGATGTTTATGCGTGCTCCCGAGAGCCTTGCTTCAGTGCTTCCACTATTTAACACTGTCAACAGACAGTCTGCAACGCTAGATAACGTTAGAGATGGAATCCAGCAAACGGCCGGCTCCAAACACAACACTGACTCTTACACAAACTCAGATTAAGCCAAAAAAAAAAAAAGAAATGTTTTTACTGAATCCCGTCTGGCTAAGCGGGAACGTGATCGTGGTTGAGCGAAAACTAGACATCGGGAAGACATTTGATTCATGGTGGGACCTTCATTCGGTTTTGGGGATCAAAACAAACTCTAAATTGGCGTTCTTCTTATTGGACAGGTAAGCTTACATAACTGCAAAGCATGTGAAATATAGTGCCATAAGGATTGATCTATGTCATTTTAGCTAACTTGATCTTGCCTGCTAACGCTGACAAATTGCAAGCTACCTTGCTTCGTAACTTTCATGTAATTTAAACGATCTTCTCTTTATACTAAAAGTCAAGTTAATGTCAATGTTAATCTGTAATTATTCTGCAAGGTAAACTACAATAACACATGAAATGAATGCTAGACAGTGTTCAAGATAATGCAAAAAGACTCCATTCATTAGTGTAACGTAACTTGATTATACAGAAAATATATACATTCTATTATTATAAAACAATAGCGCATCGATATGTCAAAATGACAGTTGTGATGAAATCATTTCAGTACTGAATTGTATCAACATATTTATAATGTACAGTCTATTTTATAAACAGCTACTGTCATCATCCACCAAATTTAGCTAACAGCAATTGATAAAGCTGGCTAGCTAGCTAACGCCGACATAGGCTATGGTATAATTGCAGTCAATGTATCATGCAAAGAAAAGTGATTACTTCAAACTACTGTCTCGCATAGTCAGACCTATATCCACACTTTGTTTTAGCCCTGTTCCAGCACTGGAGAGTCAAATATAATATACAGTCTCAAAGTTTGCAGTAAAACAATCATAACTGTGGCATTTTAATTATGCTACCTCATCTGTCAGCATGATGCCGGTGAATCACGTTCAGTCTCTTTGTTTTGGTCGATGCTCGCGTCCCTATGGAGTGTGTGCGCGCGATCACGAGCAACAGGCTGCAATTCACTTAACGGCCACAGGTGTCATTAATAACAAGGGTTTCTGAATCTTACATACTGCACCTTTAAATGATTGATCAGGGGCGGATTATGGCTAGCAATGGCCCCAGCGCCATTTTCATTTAGAGCATTTTTGTGATGTAGGGCAAACAGGCAGTAATAGCAATGCATTGTATATAGTCTGTGTATCTTAAGAGGACATCATGGGCTTTTCAGAGATTGGCCATGACAACTTCCTCTCCTTGCTCTATAGAAATGTATGACATTGCAGTTCAGCACCTAAATTGCAATATGATTAAAAAAAAAATACACCAAATACTATACTGATATTTGAAAAAAAAAATTACATTATTTTTTTTATTTTTTTTAATAGTAAGATCACATTATAATAACAAACTGTGAGATATTTACAAAAACCACAAGATCTATAGAATGACAGAGCAAGCTGCATATGTAAAATAAATCACACTTCAAATATTTCTTTAAAAATTATATGTCAGTATTTTAAAAGATTTTTATTATGGTGGACATGAATGGAATGATGATTGAGAGATATTCCTGAAAAACCTGTTGTATCATATTTGATACATTTTCAACATGATTTGTCTATAAAATAATGACATTTTAAGTGAGCACATGTTGCTTCAATTCAATAAATACAGATTTTGAAATACCAGTAATATTTTACTTGATCAAAATCAGCAAAGATTTCACATTAAATAGACGAGTGCATCACAGTGTGAAGGTAGCCATTTTGGAAAATATATTACTAGGTCTTATACATCCAGAAGAGCATGGAAACTTTCACCAGGAGGCAGTAAACATCTAGTACACAGCATACAACAGGTTTTTCAGCTGAGTTTTAATCATGTTGGTGATATAGAGGCTCTAGAATGTCATGTATCTAGAATGTCCTCCTGAGCCCCTTGTGGACAAGGTCTATGCAGCGATGCATGAGGTCGAAGACACCTTTTATCTGTTCTGAGAGGTTTTTCAGTGATCACTGGAGGAGCTAAACATGCAGAGCTAGCTGATGCTTTGGGCTTTGATAGGTCTGGAGGGGCAGAAAGAACAGGGAAAATAGTATGTAGTAATAAAAACACAGATGCTCCAAAGCATGTATCGAACAAGCAGCACAATTTCCAATGAAGGCCCATATCGAGGCATGTATTAGTTTTAGATAATCGAGTGACTGATGGCAAATGAAGCCTGGCTTTCTGTTCAATCATATGTGCTCTCACGGTATGCAAGAAACTTTCCAGGAATAGATGGTTACGATCAGCTCGGAGTCCAAAAGTTGTCTTTGTACTAATTTTGTCTGAAAAACAAAAGCGGATATGAAAAAAGAAAATATGGCAGAAATAATGATTGGGAAGACGTGGACATAGTATAGTGCTCAGACCATATATTTATTTGTTAAAATTCTTTCTTGTTAGTTTATTACAATAAAACATAGTCATGATTGAATTGTTGCTTTCCATTCTTGTACATAAAGATGCATGATAAAATGTGACAGGTTGGAGAAATTTGCCACTGATGCTGCATTTCACAATACATGATTATGTGGCATCTTTGACATCTCAAGAATAGCTCAGATCACGTTGTTGAACTGCTCATACTTGATGAGCATCACAGACCAAAGCGAGCAGATATTAGGCTGTGATCCAGGGGTTTTGTCGCAAACCTCGGAAATATGTTAGCTAAATCAGATCAAAATCCGACCAAAAATAATTTAGTGAAGGCACGGCACTAGACATAACCTGGCAAATGTTTAGTAACTACAATAATTATGTCTCAGTAGAAGTGTTTCCCTGCTTAAATACAGGACATCCCAAATAATAAAGGACAGTTTGCAAACCCAAATGACAGGAACACCTCAGAATGAGTTTATAGCAGCAGAACCTCCAATGTCAGCTAGAGGTCGCTGTTTCTCTGTGATGAATATTGAGTGAATGGTGATGGTGGGAGGAAATCTGATCATTACTTATAAAGAGCTGAATAAAGAGGAAGTAACTAAAGCAGACAGATGTAGAGACAGACAGATACACACAGAGAACATTCAGCATAAAGAAGACAAACATCCTGTGAGGAGAATCAGAGCTGCTGTGAAGCTGAACTCAACTCACAATGAAGATCTTCATCGTCTTCACATTCTACCTCATCTCAGGTCAATACACTTCTCTTTCAATACTGCACAAATCATGATGTACTCTACTTAAACTCTCTAAATCCATATACAGTAATGACGTATAGACAAATAATTATTTAATGATGTTTCTGATAACAGTATTAATCTGATCAGGTTCAGTGAGATGCTTTGATGTGACTGGATATTCTGGAGGAAGTGTTCTTGTTAATTCCTGGAAGCTTTGGTGCGATAACTGTTTTAAATACATGGCTAAACATGATCCATACAGAACAATTATACAAGATAAGAAACATGATCAATGGATTACTGAAGGAAGATTCACTCTGTTTCATAACAAATATGGAAACCTCATGATCTTCATCAGAGAACTGAAAACAACAGATGCTGGAAGATACCAGATCGGGTTTAATAGGCAGTGGTTCATTTATATGACTTTAAATGTGATTGGAGGTCAGTCATTTGGGATTTAAGTCATTGTGTAATGAAAAAAAAAAAACAATAGAACTGATTATATTATATTATATTATATTATATTATATTATATTATATTATATTATATTTATTAATAGTATTTATTAAGGCAATCAATATGTAACATCTGTGTTATTATATGTGAATGACAGATTCTTGTTGTGGGAGGTCAAAAACAGTGACTGTGAATAGTGGAGAAACTGCTGAGTTCAGCTGTGAATATTCACAGAATCACAAGAATAACTGGAAGGCAATATTCAAAGAAGGAAAAACATCCATTGAGGAGATCTACAGCACATGGAATATGAAAGGAAGATTCAGTATTTCTGATGAAAGATATAAAAATCTCTTCAGTGTCAGAATTACTGCTGTGACACCAGATGATGGAGGAGTTTATTTATGTGGAGTTCAGATCAACAGACACTCGTACAGTTACTCCATTACTACAACTGTTCATCTACACATTATGAGTGAGTACAACAACAACAGAAACACGTACTCCTTACTACTGTATATGTGCATATTATTAGTAAGTAAAATAAACTCTCAATCGAATCATTTGACTTTGTTCTCACTTTTTCATTTCTTTTTTTAAATGCTAGTAATATCAGTATATTTTAAAGTGTAAACAGAGTTTGATTTATTCAGATGTGATTTGTATAATGTGATATTTGTGATTGTCAGATAAAGTGGGTTCATATAGAGTGACCGGTTACTCAGGAGGTCAGATCATTATCAAGTGTGAACACCCTCAGTACAAAACCAACCCAAAATATATCTGTAAAGAATCAGATGGATGTTCTGAGAGGAAGTATCCAGGAGTTGAGAATAAATGGATGGAAAATGGAGATGTTTCTTTATATGATGACACCAGAGGAGGAGTCTTGATGGTGTTCTTTAGAGATCTGAATGCTGGAGATGCTGGAACATACAGGTGTGGAGTCAATGTATCTCAATATACTGACAGAGTTACTCAAGTCACACTGGACGTCAAAGAGGGTGTGGAAATTATATGTAGATCATTTTTACAATTATCTAACACATTTTACGGTACTTATTTATTTATCTAGCATGTATGAAATATTTTCTTCAGATTTGTATACACTTTGTTTTTATTTATAGATGCATTATTAGTACAAAGGGTGAGTAAATCTGTTTATCTTGGTGAGGAAGTGAAGATTTTCTGTCAGATCCCAGAGGAACATGAAGTCAGTTCAACACACTTTTGTAAAGAGGATGATGATCACATCTGTCAAACTGTCAACACATCTGAAGAGACACAAATGAATTCTTTATCTGAGAGAAATGAAGCAAGAGTTTTTACTGTGAGAATCAGTAATCTGACAGTGAGAGATGCTGGAGTTTACTGGTGTGGAACAGAAACCAGTGAAGAACATCTGACTTTCATCTCTCTGACCACTGAAGTTCATCTCAACCTCATCAGTGAGTAAAACAGACAATTACTTTAATTTGTACAGTATAAGCATAAAATGTTTCTCTATCTTTCTTTGAAGTGCCTCCAGTATTTGGTCATGAAGGAGAATCTGTTGAGATCATCTGTCCTTATGATCCGATCTATAAATCAAAGTCAAAGTATCTCTGTAAGGGGAAGTGCTCCACTAGAGATAGAAATCCTCTCATTGAGACTGTGACAGACCAGAATGAGACCAAGACTGACAGATTGACTCTGAATGATGACATCACAGCAAGTGTCTTTACTGTGACCATCACTGGACTGACAGCAGAGGATGCTGGGAAATACTGCTGTGCAATGACATTAGAAAGAGACGTGAATTATCTTTGCACTCATCTGATCATTATCAGGAAACAAGGTGAGGGACATGAACAACTCAATATGAATATTACATGTGCCTGAACTGTGTGGAGTGAAATTGTTGTTCTTTTCAGAGCTGATCTTGAATCAGTCTGAAGGAGACAACATCTCAATCAAGTGCAAACATCATGATGAACATCAGAAATTCTTCTGTAAAGGACATCAAGCCTCAATGTGTGTAAAGGATGGAGTTTCATTGGAGAGAATCAGACATGATGGATTCTCTTTAAGTGATGAAGCATCTACTGGAGTCTTTACTGTAAACATCACTGATCTGAGACAAGAGGATTCTGGGATATACTGGTGTGGATCTGATGCCATCACTAAAGTACATATAAACATCAGCAGGGGTAAGAGAGTTAATTTATTTGCATCATCCTTGGCACAAGTTTATAAATGAAGGTTCGGGAGGAACCTTTCCATCTCATCAACTTTTAAACTGTAGAATAAATAAGCTGCTGTTTACCTCTCTCTTGTGACGGTCCTTTCGGCATCTCCCCATCTCCATCCCCTGTTTTAAGAGTTCCTGCTTTATAGCTTTCCTAATCTATTCACTAGTCCCAAAAAGGGGGCCTCATCCTCGAGCCCCTCCTTTACGGACAGAAAGCCACAAGCCGTTACCTTCATCGTTCAAAGATTACATGGGCAGGCGAACTCGTGAAATATTCATATATCAGCACGTATTAACAATCAAATCATGTACAGTCATTATTTATAGAGAACAGTCACAACTAGATTGATGTTGGTTTGACAAAGCCTTGTCTGAAAGTTTAAAAATGTTTTACATGAGGGTCTTGTGCAAAATGTATCAGAGTAAAAATAAGTAAAAAAAAATATGTTGCAAAGTATTATTGAAAGCTGCAACAAATTGAAAACTCAATTAAAGTTCATATTTTAAAAAACGACTAGCTACATCTGTACAGTAATAAAGTATTTGTACTTAGTTACTTTACACCGCTGGTGGTGAAGATATTATCGTAACTTAAAGGAATATTCCGGGTTCAATACAAGTTAAGCTCAATCTACAGGATTTGTGGCATAATATTGATTACCACAAACAATTATTTTGAGTCGTCCCTCCTTTTCTTTAAACAAGCAAAAAAATATGTGTTCCAGTGAGACACTTACAATGGAAGTCAATGGGGTCAATCTGTAAACATTAAAATACTCACTGTTTCAAAAGTATAGACACAAGACATAAACAATATTTTACTGTGATAAAATCACTTACTAAACTTTTCTGTGTACAGTTATAATCAATTTTACAACTTCGTTGCCATGACAATGTAATGTCAAGAAACCATAAAACCTTAAACCGACTGTAAAAATGACGATTTAAACAACTGCATGAGTTTTAGTAAGTGCTTTTATAACATTTTAAGCTTCACATTTCTGCCTTTAAACTCTCCAAAAATTGACCCCATAGACTTCCATTGAAAGTGCCTCATTGTAACCTTGATTTTTGCATCTTCTTTTTTTAATTAAAAACATTATACCAAGATTGACATGCTGTCGATTGAGCTTAACTTGTATTGAACCCAGAATATACCTTTAAACTTAAAACTGCTTATAGTGCCATGTAGGGTCAGATGCAGGTGTGTGTGTGTGCACCTGAATATTGGTAATACAATGATAAAATGATACAAAAATGATAATAAGATGATGAAGAAAATCAGTACAAATACAAGTTTTGGACATTTTTAAAGTTGTAATTTGAATTCTCAAACATTCAGTCAGTGTAAACAGGGCTATAGCTAGTGGAGTGAATCTATCTGGTGTCATATTAAAATATCTATTTTATTTATTTATTTAATTAGTTTATGTTTTTGTATAAAAGTTTCTCATCATTTCTGGTTGTGAATTGTGTGCGTGATGAACAGACTGTTTTCACACCAGCTGAAAACCACAGAAAACTGTAGAACGTTCCAGGTCTTTAGTCTTAGTTTGACTGTGAACATTTAACAGACTTATTCAGGAAACCCACTGTGTGACCACATGGCTAAAGAAACAGAGAGACCTATAAAAGAAGTAGATCACAGGTTGTGTGCAGTTCTGCAGAAGAGAGGCTTTGATTGAAGTCATTTTTACTGCAGAGTAATTCAGCTTAAAAAAAAACTATTCAAAAAGCATGAATATTCTCTCGTGATGATTCAGTAATGTTCAGTTAAGCAGTTTTGTCGACTATGCTACTGTCAGTCAACGTACTAATTATCTTAAGAGAGATCACAGATGATCAAACAGTATCACTAGTATTTTAAAAATACAGTGAGATATTTTAAAATGTACGCTCTCAATTCTTCTAGATAAATGTATATTTAAAGAATATAATAATAATAATTTAAATGAACGTTTAGTGTGTTATGAAGAGAAAAAGCTGAAAAGTAAAAGATTTCTCTTGCCGTTATAAAACTGAAATCAACAAGCCCACAAACTTCATTAGAAACAGAAATGAATTAGACATTACTTTTAGCTTGTATTGTACACTTTAAAGCTGACTGTAACTTGGACATGAATGTTATATATTTTAATATTTGTTTAACTTCTATTTTATTAAAGTATCTCTGTGTTTTTCTGTAATTATCAATATTATTTTCAGATTTCTCCATGATCATCATCATTTGTGTGTGTGTGATTCTGCTGCTGATTGGAGGATTCACTCTGATTCTTTGTAAATTAAGACACAACAAGAGACAAGGTGACACACACACACACACACACACACACACACACACACACACAGTTGCATTTATTTGTGTCTTCTCTTACTGATGTCTTGATTTTGTTTTTTGTTCATCAGAAATCACCTCAACATCAGACAAGAGAAAGAGAGATACAAATAGAACGGTGAGTTACAGTGTGTGTTTTGTGAAAGGGAGTTAACAGAATTCATATGGTACAATGCATGCACTTATAGTAAATGCTTGTATGTTCTCTTTGTTTGAAATATATATTTTTCTATATGTTTGCCATACTGTATTTATTTCAGTCATCCTGTGCAGACAGCAGACGTGATTCTCTCTCAGATCCTTCATCAGCTCCTCTTTACTCTACTGTACAGTTTCCCTCAAACTCCTCTGATGGGCTCCTGTATGCTGCTGTCAGTTTCCACAAACATGAAGATTCTCTCACTGATGATACAGTCACATTCAGTAAAGAGGAGATTCACACTGATTATGCCACTATCAGATACTGCACAAGACTGAACTAATTCCATAATAACAGATATTACAGATAATCAAACAATTCCAAGGGTATTTTAAAATGCATTGTGATATTTTAACATTTGATTTGGCTCACAGATATTTTGTAAAAATGACCCATAATCTAATATTAAAATATCAACAGTGTGCTGAATCATGAGAGACTTTAAGGTGTATGTTCATGTTGCTTCCTTTTACATGTTTGAAACAGCGACTTTCAGACATTCATCAGTATGTGTAAAGAGTTTGTCTTCTCACTTTATCTGAAGGTGTGAAAAAACCAGGAAATGCAACACTTAAGTGACACTCACTGCACTATGCAAATTTTCATTTCCAAATGTAGATGAGATGCAGCATCTTTCCCCCACATATATTTTATAAAGACTCATTAATAGCAGCTCTTAAACTGTTAGAATGTTATAAATGAGGAAAATCACTTTTGTGTTCAGAGCTGTTAAAATGAATGTGTGACTGTGTTGTCTTGTGAGCTCTTCTCTCCTCTTTGAAAATGATGATGCTCAACTTTGACTTGCACTTTTGTTCTGCTTTAGATTTGGACATGCAAGAGAAATTAGTTACAGATAGCTTGCAAGGAAGTCCATTTTTAATAACTTAATCATTTTAGCATTTTTAAAAACTTCTCAGAAATGCTTTATACGTGAACTTGTGACATGAGACTTGTGCTGATGTTGTTTTATGTTTCAGTTCAAGTATGCTTTATTGTTAGATTATGCTTTTTCAGATAATGCTTTTCATTTTTAAACTGTTCTTAAGTTTTATATTTACACATTTTATTCTGACATATTTTTATAACTGCCATATTTTATTCATTAAGAAATCAAAATAGTTTGCTATTGTTTTTATCTTGAAAAGTCCAAAACTGTCTACTGTTGAATAGGACAGTTCACTGGTCAACACGAGAGGAAATTTGATGAATTTATTCATGATTTAAACAGTTACTGATTTCAACAGATTAAAGATTTATACACGTGTGTTTGGTTTCAATTTTTTAGTTAACCGCTTTATATATATGTGGTTGCTTTATTTGTTTGTACTTTTTACATTAACAACTTTACCTATATTAACTCTTTCACCTATGGTTGTCCACCGCACCAGTATGAAATGTGTGTTTAAACTGTTAACATGAGTTCAGATAATCCATGGTAATTTTACTCCCCCTGCTGGTAATTTGGAGTAATTACAGAATCCTCTAATGTGGCACGTGGCACAGCAGAAGTACTTAAATTGAAATCATGTTGTTTTTTTTTTTCATACTGTAAATGACTCTCATTAACACATAATGGCCTGTTCTTTGGCTACTGTTACCAACATCCCTCTTTACATTTCATCCCATTACAATTCATTAGAATTCATCTCTCTCACACAATTTCAGACTCAGTCGTTGCCCTTACCACGACTTCAAATCAAAATCAAATCACTTTATTGACACTCAACCATATACACAAGTGCAATAGTGTGTGAAATTCTTGGGTGCAGTTCCGAGCAACATAGCAGTCATGACAGTGATGAGACATATACAATTTACAATAAGCACCAGATTTACACAATTTACATATCTAATATACACATAATTACACACAACACAATATACAAATAATAATATACAATGTACAGTATACAATACACACAATATAGAATACACAGTATACAATCAAAATAATATATATAAAATATACAGTAGGTTGTATTGTACTGTATTGACATTCAGGCTGTAGGTTGATAGTCAGTTGCCAGGGTGTTGTTAAGAGAGAATATAATTTATGACAGTCCAGTGTGAGATAATAAGAATAATAAAGTGCAGTGCTGATGTATATTGATCGTGAGAGATCAAGAGTTCAAAAGTCTGATTGCTTGGGGGAAGAAGCTGTCATGAATTCGGCTGATGCAGGTCCTGATGCTGCGATACCGCCTGCCTGATGGTAGCAGTGATGGAAGCCCATGGCTCGGGTGGCTGGAGTCTCTGATGATCCTCCAAGCTTTTTTCACACACCGCCTGGTATAGATGTTGTGGAAACGTCATGGTTACTGGTGTAACCTCCGTTCCCTGATGGAGGGAACGAGACGTTGGTGTCGATGTAGTGACACTAGGGGTCACTCTTGGGAGCCCGAGACACCTCTGGTCTTTGATAAAAGGCCAATGAAAATTGGCGAGTGGTATTTGCATGCCACTACCCCGAACATACGGGTATAAAAGGAGCTGGTATGCAACCACTCATTCAGGTTTTACGCTGAGGAGCCGATATAAGGTCCGGCCATTTCAGCGGGTAGTTCAGCGTTTTGGCAGGAGGGACCAACATCTCGTTCCCTCCATCAGGGAACGGAGGTTACACCAGTAACCATGACGTTCCCTATCTGTCACTCACTCGACGTTGGTGTCGATGTAGCGACACTAGGGGTCCCTATACAAAACGCCACAAGGCTGAACTGTGTTACGTGAACTGGCGGTGTGTGGTGGGCAGACTTGCTGTGTGCCTCATAGCCAGCACACCAGGTCGACACATAACCTCCCCCAACACAGTTATGAGTGTCGAACGGCCCTTTTTGGGGACAAGTCGACTACCCAAAGATAGAGACAGGCTTAACCCAGTCGTGGCCTCTTTTCCTCTTCTCTTTTTCCACTCCCTAAAAAAGAATGGGGATTATCCGACTGGGCCACCAGGTCTAGTCGGGGGGTGTCCCTCCCAAGGGGAGGACACCGCGGAGACCACACCTCACCCCAAGAGAGGGGGGATATTTAAGTGGAAGAATACATCACATGGTCTTTCCAACCATGTGGAGAGCCTTCAAGGTAGATCCTGCCCAAAGAGGGAGGAGTTACTACAACATGGAGACTGGGGCAGAGGGTCTCTGCCCAAGGAAGATGCAGTTTGCCAGCAGGGAAACGAATTAGCGGAAGATATAGATCGCATGGGGTTAGCCTTACAGGGAACCGCCACATGCAGAGCATCTACCCCAGAACCGGGCTCTTAGTTAGCACATGTACTGGGCCGGCAGCAAGTCTCTCCGAAAACTCGACTGCCACAGGGCTCGGAGGAAGTCAACCAGGGAACAAATTTTGTGAACACTACTGGGAATTAACAGTGCACGTCTTCAGCTCAAAAGGAGGTGGAAGGCGATATGTGCAAGCGATACACCCGGCCGGCTATCCCAGGCTTATCCGCTTGTTGCGTGCCACTACCTGGGATGAAACCGGTTCCATCCAGAGGTTGTAGAACCTTGCAAAGGTGTTGGGTGTTGCCCAGCCCGCTGCTCTGCAAATGTCTGTTAGAGAGGCACCCCTGGCCAAGGCCCAAGAAGCCGCTACACCACGGGTAGAATGGGCTCGTAGCCCTACCGGGGGCGGCATGGTTTGGGCGAGATATGCCATAGTTATGGCGTCAACGAGCCAGTGGGCGATCCTCTGCTTGGAGACAGTGCTTCCTTTCCAAAAGCAGACAAAGAGCTGCACAGAGATTCTAAAGCTCTGCGTGCGATCCAAATAGATGCGTAAAGCACGCACCGGACACAGCGATGAGAGGGCTGGGTCTGCCTCCTCCTGGGGCAGCACTTGCAGGTTCACCACCTAGTCCCTAAAGGGGTGGTGGGAACCTTGGGCACATAGCCCGGTCAGGGTCTCAGGATCACGTGAGAGTAACCTGGACCGAACTCCAGGCACGTTTCGCTGACAGAGAACACTTGTAGGTCACCTACCCTCTTGATGGAAGTGAGCGCAGTCAGGAGGGCAGTCTTCAAGGAGAGTGCCTTAAGCTCGGCTGACTGCAAAGGTTCAGAGGGGGCTCTCTGTAGACCCTGAAGAACTACAGAGGTCCAATGAGGGAACGAGACGCGGCCTGGAGGGATTCAGCCTCCTGGCGCCTCTTAGGAACCTGATGATCAGGTCGTGCTTCCCTAAGGACTTACCGTCGACTGCGTCGTGGTGTGCTGCTATGGCAGCAACGTACACCTTCAAGGTGGAAGGGGACAGCCTCCCTTCCAACCTCTCTTGCAGGAAGGAAAGCACTGATCTGACTGTGCATCTCTGGGGGTCTTCCCGACGGGAAGAACACCACTTAGCGAACAGACGCCACTTAAAGGCATACAGGCGCCACATAGAGGGAGCCCTAGCCTGAGTGATCGTGTCTACCATCGCAGGTGGGAGACAGCTTAGGTCTTCCGTGTCCCATACAGGGGCCAGACATGGAGATTCCAGAGGTCTGGGCACGGGTGCCGGATGGTGCCCCTTCCCTGAGAAAGGAGGTCCTTCCTCAGGGGAATTTGCCAGGGGGGAGCTGTCACGAGGAGCGTGAGGTCCGAGCACCATGTCTGGGTGGGCCAGTAGGGTGCTACCAGGACGACCTGCTCCTCGTCCTCCCTGACCTTGCACAGGGTCTGTGCAAGCAGGCTCACTGGGGAAAACGCATATTTGCGAATGCCAGGGGGCCAGCTGTGTGCCAGCGTGTCTATGCCGAGGCGGGCAGTGGGGAGGATTCTTGGGAGGCGAACAGGTGCACCTGTGCCTGTCGAATCGACTCCAAATCAGCTGGACCACCTGAAGGTGGAGTCTCCAGGGACAGGCCGAAAGGGAGGACTTTGTACTGATACGCCTGACCCTCGAACACGAACCGCAGGAAGGGTGTGTCGAACCTGTGTCGAGGAAGTATCGAGACGTGAAAGTATGCATCCTTCAGGTCTACCGCCGCGAACCAATCTTGATGCCGGACGCTCGCTTGAATGCGTCTTTGCGTCAGCATCTTGAACGGGAGTCTGTGTAAAGCCCGGTTCAGTACTCATAGGTCCAAGATTGGCCGCAACCCACCGCCTTTTTTCGGTACGATGAAGTAGGGGCTGTAAAACCCTTTCTTCATCTCGGCTGGAGGGACAGGTTCTATCGCGTCCTGCCATAGGAGGGTAGCGATCTCCGCGCAAGGTAGCAGCATTTTCGTCTTTCACCAAGGTGAAGTGGACACCGCTGAACCTGGACGGATGCCTGGCGAAGGACCAGCCCTCGTGACAGATTGGAAGGCTCAAGCCATGCGTCCAAGTTCCGCGCAAGGGGGACCAAAGGGACAACATCATCGGATGTACCGGCAGGTGGGGCCTTGCGGCGGGGCGGAGCTTGAGGTGCCACACCACGTCGTGGCCCTGCTGATTCTAAGGACATCGAAGCACTTACCTGGCTCTTTGTGACCACCCCCGGAACAGCCTGGGATGGGGGAGGAAGAGGCCTGTCCTTGTGACCCGTGGAGACTGTCACATCGGGGGCGGATTTGTGCCACAGCTGGGCGCTCAGGGGCGGGAGACCGCCGCTGGAGCGCCAACCTGCCAAATGGAGTGGTGGACGGTGGTCGTGATGCCAGCCGTACACACCAGATACGTGACCCAGGGAACAAGGAAACCACTCTTGCTGAGCTCTTGAGTACTGCAGCCACTTGGGCATACAGCGCAATTAAATGCAAAAGGTAACAAAAAGATGAAGATCTGCTTACCAGCTCCAGAACAGCGGGTTTCATTGTCCCTGGGTCGCCTGTCTCAAGGGTGCTTTGAAGCCTTTCACGGGTTCTGGGCGGCTGCGAGACGGGTGGCTTCTGCTTCCTGCGGTGGGCTCCACGCCGGGGCTGGGCCGAAGGGCGGGCTGCGGCGGAGCCGGTGCAGTCACCGCAGGGGGACACCCTTGGCGATGAGTAGACAGGGTGCGGTATCTTGAGCCGTGCCGGGGCAGGATATGCCGGCTAGCACCCATCTACTGCTCTACCAATCGAGAACTGCTGCACAAAGTCCTCGATGGTGTCGCCGAATAGGCCCACCTGGGAAATGGGGGCAGCAAGGAATCGTGTCTTGTCGGCCTCACCCATCTCGACCAGGTTGAGCCAAAGGTGGCGCTCTTGGACCACTAGTGTGGCCATCGTCTGCCCGAGAGACTGCGCCGTGACCTCCGTCACTCGGAGAGTGAGGTCGGTCGCCGAGCACAGTTCCTGCATCAAACCCGGGGCAGAACTACCCTCGTGCAGTTCCTTTAGTGCCTTGGCGGTCTTGCAGGAGAGCCATGGCATGCAGGGTGGAGGCGGCTTGTCCAGTGGCACCGTAGGCCTTGGCCGTCAGAGACGACGTAAACCTACAGGCCTTGGATGGGGGATTTGGGCACCCGTGCCAGGTGGCGGCGCTCTGCGGGCATAGGTGCACTGCGAGCATCTTTATCCACCGGGGGATTGCCGAATAACCCTTGGCTGCCCCACCATCGAGGGTAGTGAGGGCGGGGAAGCTGAAAAGATCGGGACCGGGCGGTAAAAAGTGCCTCCCACGACCTTGTCAGCTCATCATGCACTTCCGGGAAGAAAGGAACGGGGGAGGGGCGTGGCTTTGAGCGGCGCCGCGAGCCCAGGAACCAATCACAGAGCCGCGAGGGTTCAGGGAAGAGCGGTGAATCCACTCTAACTGACGCTCGCAGCTGCCCGGGAAAGCATGTCATCATCTCTGCGTCAGCCTGTGACTGGGCGATCGACCCCGAAGGGAGGAGCCCAGCTGAGGCTTCCGACTGGACGAGCCCGCTCTCTGATGCTGTGCTCGAGAGCTCATCACTTTCGTGGGCTCCGAATAAGAGGTCGGACTCGCTGTGAGAGGAGCCGGCGGACTCACCTGGAAGCCCGATCGCGGCAGACAAGCGTGCTGGGAGGTCCGCGGGGGATACCCGGTGGAGGCGGTCCCATTGGGGTCCCCAAATCACCCCCAGTGCTAGCCGCGCTGGCCTCAAACCTGTGGGTAAAAGGACCGAGCCAGGAGCCTCTGGGGTGGCTCGCTTTCTTACGAAGGTGAGCCGCGACCACAACGTTGCCATGGACATATTTTCGCAATGAGAACATGACCATCCACGAATGCTGTCTCTGCGTGAGCAGTGCCCAGACACGAAAGACAGTGATCGTGACCATTAGAAGGCGAGAGATAATGAGCACAACCAGGAATAACACACAATCGGAAAAGCATCTTTAAAAGACGCGTCTTTAAAAAGACGTTCTGTGTGTGCGCTCTTTTAGAGAAATATATACTCTTTTAGAGGGGAAAAATGCTCTTAGTTTTTCTGCCGAAGTGCCCAGGGGCGTTCTCTGCAGTGCACCGGTGCAGAGGGGGGAGAAGCCGCTGAAATGCGCCGTCAGATCCAGCAGAGGTGAATGAACAGTAGTATTCAGCTCAATGAGCATGACCGTTCGGCTCCGAAGAGAAAATCTGAATGAGTGGTTGCATACCAGCTCCTTTTATACCCGTATGTTCGGGAGAGTGGCATGCAAATACCACTCGCCAATTTTCATTGGCCTTTTTTCAAAGACCAGAGGTGTCTCGGGCTCCCAAGAGTGACCCCTAGTGTCACTACATCGACACCAATGTCGAGTGTGTGACAGATAGGGAACATAAATTTAAAATTACTATGTTTTGGTAGAGTAGAGAGAAGCAAAAGCATCAGCTGCATTATACTGAGAACATTAGCTAAGAAAATGCGACTCTACAACATGTATCTAATTGAGATCACCCAAATTATGTTACAGATTTTAACTGAATCTGAGTTCCATAGTTTTGAAACTACTGTTGATCCTTCTGAGTTCAAGCATGCCAGCAGAGATGACTTAAGAGAGGGAGTGCTGAAAGTTCTAAAGAACATCATAGGACCAAAGGTTGATTGGTCCAGAGTCACTAGTTGTGTGCAAAAAAAAGGAAGAATCTGTGAGTGAATATACAGAAATATTTTGTCAGTCAGCTGTTGCATACAGTGGAATAGCCAATAATCCTGAGAGTGTCTTAGATGATAAGGGACCACTGGTCCATACATGGTTTGATGGCCTTTCAGTAGAATACAGAAATGCACTGCCTTTCTTAGATTTGACATGGTCTAACGAAACTCTGTGAAACAACTTGGGCAGGTTGACGACTTGGGAAAGAGACTTTGATGTTAAGGCAAAGGTGAAAGTTGCAGCAGGATCAGTAACTCTCACATAGAAAAGAGACAAGAACACAAATTTCCTAGGAGAAAGGGAAAATGTAACTACTGTGGAAAAACAGGGCACTGGGTGAAGGAGTGTAGAAAGAAGCAATTAGATATCAGGAGAAATGCACAACATAACTCTTATCCTACTCAGCTTGCTTACAACCCTGAAGTAACTCCTAATTTATCTACAGAAACCCTTGGGCAGCTTGCTCAAGCACTGCTGAGAGCACAACAGGAACAGAAAGAGCAGACAAAAAACTAATTGTTGGGGCTGTGAGTGCATACCTTTCCCCTGTAATCTACAGAAATGATAAGAGAATTTTTGTGAAAGGTACCATACAACAAAAGGAGGTTGATTTTTTGTTAGACACAGGTGCAGAAATGACAGTGATTCCACTCACATTGGCTAAAAGTTTAAGTATTTCCTACCAGAAAACCAAGCTGTCTTTAACTGGTGTTATGGGCCATGATTCAGTTTTGTATAAAACTTCCCCCATTGAAGTTCATCTAGGCCCCAAGATATTATCTACACCTCTGTTGTGTGCTTATTTGAATACTGGTGCTATATTGGGAATGGATCTGCGAAGACAAGTGCATTTAATGTTAGACATGTCTTCAGAGTCTGCCACAATCAAAATAGCTACAGCACAGGTTTCTATGGACAGTGTATTGACCCCTGACCATGAACATTTGCAAGACCATCCTATATGGGCTAGAGATAAGGATGATTGTGTGTTCCTGACTTCAGCAGAACCTGTTAGGCTCACAGGAACACCACCTCCTGCCACCAAGCAATATCCATTGTGTAAAGAAGCTGTGCAAGGAGTCAAACCTATCATAGAAAAGTTGCTGGCCCAAGGAGTTATAATTAAGACCAATAGCCCATGTAACTCTCCAATATGGCCGATCAAAAAAAGCTAATGGAACATGGTGACTCACAGTTGAGAGCAGATAACAAACACATAAACAAGACTGCTCCTTTAGTTGCAGATCCTTCAACAATTTGTAATGACTTGCCTCTAGATTGCAAAATATTCTCTGTGATTGATATGTCCAATGGCTTTTTCTCTGTAACACTACAGGACAGTCAACCCTGGTTAGCTTTCACAGTTGACTATGAGCAATATCAGTGGACACGACTAGCACAGGGATTTCAAAATTCCCCAACTATATATATATATATATATATATATCATCAGGCAGTCAGGCATGACCTAGCTGACCCAGAGTGTCCTGTCAAACAGTCTACTGTCATTCAGTATGTTGATGATATATTAATTGCATCATTAGATGAAGAGGTACACAAAGCCGAAGTATCAGCTCTATTGGACTATCTACATAAAAAAAGGACATAAAGGCAGCCTACACAAAGGCTTTAAAAAAAAAAAAAAAAAAAAAAAAAACAAGTTACTTTCCTAGGGAAAACCATTGGGGCGGGAGTTAGTGTAACGATGCTGGCTGCTGGCAATGATGAAGACGTGAAGATGAAGAACCCAAGTGCAGTTTATTTACAAATGTGATAACCAGTAACCCTAACTACAGATGTGAAACAAAACATGAACTTGACCATGACAAGACATAAACAACATGGCTTGACTTGGCTAGAACAAAACACATCCACATACATTCAATACTTGACAACTAGACAATGCAAACATGAGGGCTTAAATACAAGACATGGGAGAATATAAACCAATGAACAAACAGAACTCATAACAAGCTAATTAAACAATAAATCAATGAAAACATGACATATAAACATGGAGGGAAAACAGGAATCACATGACAAGGGAAACAGTAACTAAACTTTTCAAAATGAAAGACATGAATCAACACAATACACATGGCATATCCCCCCCACTAAGGGGCGGCTCCCGACGCCCCAACACAAGAACAAACACAAAAAGTTTCAAAGTTCTGTAGGGAGCTGGGGGGGGGGTGTCTTGAGGCGTGGGGCGTGTGACCAGGGCAGAGTCCATGGGGGGTGGAGCCATGAGAGGCTCGAGGGGCGGAGCCATGGAAGGCGGAGCCGTGAGAGGCTCGAGGGGTGGAGCCATGGAACTTTGTGCCTGGAGAGTAGCCGAAGGTGGAGCTGGAGGCTCGGAGGAGCAAGGCGGAGCTGGGGGAATCGAAAGACTGAGGTGGAGCCGGTAGGACTGAGGACCAAGGTGGATCCGTAGGGAAGGAGGTCCCTGGTGGAGCTGACAGATCGGAGGGACGAGGCACAGCCAGGTGACAAACAGACCAAGGAGGAGCCGGAGGGACGAGGGACCCCGGCAAAGCCGACAGGCTGAAAGACCGCAGTGGAGCTGAGGGAACACTGAGCTGAGGCAATGTCGAGGGACCGATAGGCCAAGGTGAAGTCCAGGGCTCGGAGGGTCCAGGCGGGGTCGGAGGGCCGAAAGTTCCCCTTGCCTGCTCAGGAGAACTAAGGGTGGGTGATAAGGGTGGGAACCATCTCCAGGTCCAACTGCTCAGGCGTGGCTGTGACATGGAATGGAGCAGGCTGAGGCGTTGCTGTGACGTGGCATGGAGCAGGCTGAGGCGTTGCTGTGACGTGGCATTGAGCAAAAGATGGCGCTTTGTTGAGGAACTCTGGCTCGACGGCGGCCATGTCGTGGACCTCTGGCTCGGCGGCAGCCATGTCGTGGACCTCTGGCTCGGCGGCAGCCATGTCGTGGACCTCTGGCTCGGCATCCGCCTCCCCCACAGTGAACGTGGAACCAATGATATATTGAGCCAAGCTGAGGGAACTGCGACCACCAGGCATCAAGGAGGAGATCGGCTCACTTAACCCCACCCTAAAGATGTCCTTGAGGGCAACAACATTAAAATCCACCTGGCTGGCCAGAGTGCAAGTCCTATACGTAATCCTCCAGGGGACAATTCCCCTGACGTAGGCGTATGAGCCGAACTTCTGGGTTCATTAGTCGGTCAAGTATTCTGTAACGAAGGCTGCTGGCAATGGCAATGTCGAAGACGATGATGTGAAGATGAGGAACCAAAGTGCAGTTTATTTACAAACGTGATAACCAGTAACCCTAACAACAAACGTGAAACATAAAACATAAACATGAACTTGACTATGACTAGACTTTAAACTTGACTTGACATAAACATAACATGGCTTGGCTTGGCTTGGCTTGGCTTGAACAAAACACATCCACATACATTCAGTACTTGACAACTAGACAATGCAAGCATGAGGGCTTAAATACAAGACATGGGAGAACATAAACCAATGAACAAACAGAACTCATAACAAGCTAATTAAACAATAAACCAATAAAAACATGACACAAGAACATGGAGGGAAAACAGGAATCACATGACAAGGGAAACAGGAACTAAACTTTTCAAAATAAAAGACATGAATCAACAAAATACACATGACAGTTAGGTCCATAACTCTGGATAGGGAAGCTGCTGTGAAAACAATACTTCCACCCACTAACATAAAAGCACTCCACTCATTCTTAGGTACAGCAGGATATTGCAGGCCATGGATTGAAGATTATGCTTTACTTGCTCAACCACTCTATGATTTGTTGAAAGGCCCAGTTAAAGATTCTGATGGTATATGTCTTGAAGAGCAACAGCTCAGGGCATTCAACACTATGAAAGAAGCTTTGTGTCAAGCGCATTAGGTATTGCACAGCCTGAGAGTCCTTTTGTGTTATATGTACATGAACATTTAGGCTTCATGACCGCATGCCTTATGCAGGATCATGATAGTATTTTGCGTCCAGTTCACTACTACTCTGGTAAGCTAGACATGGTTGCTCATGGCATGGGCCCATGCCTCAGAGCAGTGCAAGCAGTTCACCTGTCTCTTCAAGCCTGCTCTAGTGTAGTGTTAGGGCAAACAATAACAGTCAGGTGCCCGCATGCTGTATATGCACTAATTAATCGAGCTAAAGTCACCTCTGTCACCTCCTCCCATTGGGGAAATTGGTTATCTACACTCACAGCCCCAAACGTTGTTTTGCAACGTGCTCCAGTCACTAACCCATCCTCTTGTATGATGTCTGCAATGACTGAGGTTTCTTTAGAGGATGGAGATGAAGTGACTCATGATTGTGTTACGCTGATAATTGTGGAAACTCCATTGAGCAATGCTGATTTTGAATTGTTTGTTGATGGCTCTGCTCAAGTTATTGAAGATAACAGATGGGCAGGATATGCAGCTGCTTATTTGTCTGATGTAATAGCTTCTGGTCGCCTGCCGGATCACTTCTCAGCACAAGCAGCAGAACTGATAGCATTAACTAGAGAATGCACCCTGGATTCAGGATCAACTTCTAACATCTATACAGACTCCAGATATGCATTTGGGGTAGTTCATGATTTTGGCGTTATTTGGCAGAGTCGTAAATTTTTAACATCTTCTGGGTCTCCTATCAAACATGCAGAACTGGTCAAAGACCTAATGTTTGCAATGACTCTTCCCAAACAGCTAGCAGTGATAAAAGTGAAAGCACATCTTACAGCTAACACTGCAGAAGCTCAAGGTAATGCTCTTGCTGACACTGCGGCTAAACAAGCCTGCTTATACACAACTGTCCAGGTGTGTGCTGGCATGACCACACCTAGTGTCACTGTGCCTCCAGACTCTCTTATTGATCTCTACAAAGATGTTCCCCTGTATGAGGCTTAGACATGGTTAGAGAAGGGATCTGTAATTGATTCATCTGGCTGCTGGACCAAAGGGGGAAAGTATGTTGCACCTGAT
Source organism: Myxocyprinus asiaticus (assembly GCF_019703515.2). NCBI lineage: Eukaryota > Metazoa > Chordata > Actinopteri > Cypriniformes > Catostomidae > Myxocyprinus > Myxocyprinus asiaticus. The sequence continues at coordinate 53,209,037 of NC_059351.1, forward strand.
TCACTACTACCATATCTGGCCCAGCAGCTTCATAACTTAGGTCACATTAACCCAGCAGAAATGACTAACTGTTTCTCAAATCAATGGTGGAATCCTGGGTTCAGAGCTATAGCGACAGAAACTGCCAAACGGTGTGTCACATGCCAACAGAATGATGACACTCCAGCATCATCCACAGCAGCAGCACACACCCCAGCCCCACCGGGGCCTTTCCGACATCTACAGATGGACTACATCTCATTACCTCCATGTAGAAGAAAGAGTGATGTCTTAGTTTTTGTAGACAAATTCTCAAGATGGATAGAAGCTTATCCTACATGGTGAGCCACTGCCACACATACAGCTAAGTGTCTGGTCAATGACCTCATTCCTAGATGGGGCTTGCCTGATTCAATTGATTCAGATCAGGGCAAACACTTTACAGGAGAAGTAGTAAAGGAAGTTGCAAGGATGCTTAAAATCAAGTGGAACCTTCACTGTCCATACAGGCCGCAAGCCTCAGGTCATGTAGAATGGGCAAACAGGACAATCAAGAAAAGACTAATTTAAATGCATCAGGAAGGCATACCATGGGTTGAAGCTCTGCCAGCAGTATTATGTAGTGTAAGAGCATCCCCAAACCAGTCTTTTGGAATCAGTCACCACAAAATCATCACAGGACGCCCTATGTCTATGCCAGGAGCCATTGATCTTAGAAGTGCCAATGTACACCTTGCTTCAGATGCCCTGATATCTTACTGTGAAAACCTCACTCAAGCCATGCAGAAGGCTAAAGACAGAGTAGCTGCTTGTTAGCAACCTCCACCCGAGGGTGGACATGCTATCATTCCAGGACAATGGGCAATGATACGGTCATTTAAGAGCAAACCCTTAGAACCCAGGTGGCAGGGACCATATCAGGTGTTATTAGTCACGGATGCTGCAGTATTATGCCAAGGAAAAAAGACCTGGACTCATGTCTCTCATTGTAAAGTTGTTCTACCATCCACAGGGATAGATTAGGATGCATGGACCAGCAAGGAGCCCAGGGAAGAACCGAAGTGCAATTGGCCTCGGGGGCCAACCCTGTGGTGAAGACTCCCTCATAGGTTTTTCCCCTTCAGTAGTTTATCCCCACCTTACTGGCCCATAGGTGTCATAAACTACAGATTAGGGAACTATTAGAAACCATACGATTACAAAGACTTAAAACATAAAAATTGAGAGAAACTATATGATTACAAAGACTTGAAATATCAATTTTAAGATATGAATACTGTTCCTCTGCTTCTTGTGTTACAGATACCGGTACAGGTCAGGGTAGAACTCATCTCTGCAACCTCCTCATCACCAAGACGGGCACCCTTGGCAAGACACAGAACAGAGCACTGCACCGACAGTCCAGCTGACCTGACAGCTACATTTGGAACAATTCACCACGTACCACTGGATTATACTAGTGACAATTATAAGCACCACAGTGACTTTGGACTCCAAAATTAACACATTCACTGCTTTGATGAATATGTCAAGAAATTTATTGTTTGCTGGGAAGGATGTATGTATGCATTCCTCATCCACCATCTGTAGGTGCTGGAATTCCATGGGTAGCACACCCTATTTCTGACTGTGACACATGCTCTTGTAGGTTCTACTTGTTGTTTAGATCAGTGTTACTATCAGTAATAATTAATATTTAAATTAAATAATAGAATCTAACTCATTAAAACCTCACACGGCGCACCATTAAATGTAGTGTGCCACATTCAGGAGCAGGTTTGGTTATTAGCAATAATTAATCATTATTAAAATCAATATAACATAGATGAGAATCAATGTTAGCTTTTTAATCCTTTAAATCAACAATTATAAAAGATAATCGTTCATTATTAAAATCAATGAAACATTGATTAGAATTAACACTAGCTTATTGATCCTTCAAATTCAACAATCATCAAAGATAATTATCAATTATCAAAAATCAATAGAATATTAATAAGGATTAATATCGCCGGGGCACCACCCTGGAATCAGGGACTAATAACCGTTGACTTGATTGAAGAGGGAAGAGAAATCTTTTTCTTCACTTCTGCAGGCAAACGGATGAAGATGCGGATTGCTCGGCAGTCTCCTTCGGATCCGTTAGAGTGTTCAGTGGTACACAGAGTAATCTCAACTTGTCCAGCGAGATGGAGATTGTATGGCCACAGTTTCAAGTCGTACGTTACTTCCTTGTGCCACGAGGCTACACCTGAGAGCAGCGATGAGCTGCGTCTATACATGGCGAGCAAAGTTGCTGGAAGCAATGCCCGGAAGGATCTCAGAGGTATTTCTACTCCTGATGACATCATGGTTATGGGGCGTTCTGTTGTGTGCCTCATCCAGTAGGAGTTGAGAGTTCGATCCTTTAGTGAGCAAGGCTTCATGGGATTTGTAGTCTGCTTTGGACTCCCTTTGTTTGATTTTGGCACGGTTTTTATCAGTAAGATTTATGACTTTGTGTGTGGGCCTCAGTCAGGCTTTTACAACTGTTAGGCCTGCCTTTGTCTGAATACATGAGGCCCAACATTCCCCCCTTTGGTCTGAAGAGTTGGTTGTTGTCCAGCATCTTTAGAGCAACTGAAGGGCCGAACAGTTCTTGTCGGTTCACAGTAACCTGTGGGTTACGCCATCCATGTATTCCTGATAGGAAAGAAAATGGTTGCACAGTCCATACAGTTCATTAGAGTTCACAGAGGCTTTATCGTCTGGACAGAGATTGAGGCACATCTGGGCATAGAACTTCTAACTAAATCTAAAACTATATTCATCACACAAACATTTCAAGTTATTGGTAGGCACATCATTAACCATAACACAATCCTTTGTTGTTCTTTGGTCATAACACAAAATCAAAGTAGGACCTGACAATGGTTACTAGGACCAAAATGTTAGAGGAAAGGAAAGGAGGGTTAAAGGTTAAAAGGCTTATCCGTGGAAATGATTGGGGTTAACCTGTGGGATGGGCTCAGACTGGTGTGTAAAGTGCGGCTGTACAAGAAGGAGGGAGTCCAGTCTGGCCTGTAGGTGTTGAATGTACCTGTACATGGCATGTGCAATAATTGCTGTGATGATCCAACCACTAAGGAGGAGCCCGAGGGCGACCAAACTTATAGGGTGTTCTTGGTAAGATGACGATATGCTTACGTGACTAGGAAATATAGTGGTCAAGCAAGTCGGTTTGAAACTGAACTTCACTAATTTCGTCCCTTCAGCCTGAAGCTGCTGTTGAAGGGTGTCATCAACAGTGAAACTGTGACTTCTAAATGCATCCATGATCTAAATTCCTGCATCATGTTTGTTGACGTTGAGATGATGGAGGACAATAACGTCAATGTGCACGGTGGCTCCTTGGGGAACCGTTAAGAACACCGTTTGGTTTGGTAGTGTTAGTTTAGTGGCTGTATCATGGCAGTCATATGACATTTGTACTTCGGTGGCTGGTGTTAACGAGCCAGCAATTGCCTGCTCGCTCTACCCTGGTCTCTGTTCCTTCATCTTTGATGGACATGCTAACATGACACTTTTGTTCAGGGGATTTGGCTCTTAGGCCGCAGAGGTAGTTAGTCACCTCTCTAACAAAGGGGTTGCTTGGACAAAACCAATGAATGTCCTTTGTCTTGGTACACATGTTAAGGTTAGGGATAAGGTAAAGCGAGGGGTCCTGATCATGGTAGGTGAGTGTTGGTGGTGTTTTGAGGTGAATATGTGTTACCTCTCTGAAAACCAACATTCAATACAGACTTTAGTCTGTATATATTCTACCTTTCTATGATGGTAGATTGAGGATAAATCCTATTTCGAGGTTCTGAGAATTTACATGGATTGGAATTAAACTGCCAAACTATATGCCAGGTGTATCTGTGAAAGTTGCACAACGGAGATAGTAGCAGATCTAAGGATTTGTTCGACAAGGTCTAGGGAGACCAGGTAAGCTGGAATCCTTCCACCACTCAGACTGTTGACTGAGGAGATAATTTCCCTGGTGAGATCCTGCATTAGATCTAACGATACGCACATAAGTTATGTCTTCTCTGACAACCTTTGGCAAAGTCCCTAAAGCGTGCAAAGTGTTATTGAAAAGAGCAGAGTACAAATTTACAGTAACTATACTACCCTCAAGGGTTTTACCCAGGCCATGTAATTGTTCTTGTTTGAGTCTCTGCTGGATTTCTGGATGATGGTGACTTGTCCATCTGAAGCTGGCAAACTGTTTTCTGGACCAAGTGGTCTCGGTATGTCAACCTGAGCCCACGTGTCCACAACGGCAGTCAATGAGCGGAGCCAATCGGTTCAGTAGGTCCTGGCCAATTAACAGTGGTTCCGTATTAATGGGACATATATAAACAGGGTGTACTAGCATCATCCCTTGAAAGGTAATGTCAATCCACACCCGTTTTGTGATAGATGACCTATCTTGCGTGTAGCTTGTGATGCTTACGCTGCAGTTCTGTCTGTAACAGTTTGCCAAGGGAGAACTTTGCTCTAGCCACCTCTGCGAAGGTGTTGGAACCCATTAGACTTATTTTGGAACCAGTGTCGAGTAGTGCGTGGGAGCTGATGCACCCATGTGTCAGGCGTTGCCCTTATGGTACAGATCGCCTAAGAAGGTCAGAAAAGGAGGGTGTGGCATGTTAGGAGTGACTGTTTTGGGGAGCGACTTGGACCCTGTTCCTCTTTCCCCAACCTACAAAGTAAACTTTGGCGTTAATGGGAGGGGGTACATCGTCTAGTCACTGATGGGGTTTCAGTGCCGTGTTCCTATGGTGAACGATGGAGCACGTCAAGCTTTGTTAATAACTCAGTCAAGTGTCTCCTTATAGCCTCCATTTCCTTTCTCAAATCTTGTTCTCTGAGGGGGTTTGAAACCTTGTCTACCCACTCACCTTCTTGTTTGAGTTTTCGTTCGAACCATGCCTTTCCTTTCGGCCGGCGAATGTTTTGGCGTTTTGGCCTGCCATGACCCTGGGAGTGTGTCTGGTCACCACCCTCCTGGTTCTGTTGCCTACTCTGCTGGCGGGGTGATTGGCGCCTCTGGGGTCTTGTTCTAGCTTTCACCTTAACACGATGCATTTCGTTGCCTTCAAGTGCTAGGTGTGCATATTCTGAGGCTTGGATCCCCAGGACCCTGGCATCACCTTCATGCCCTCGGGCAGGGTGCACGCATGTCTCCCATGCCAGTTGCGCATACCTTCTGATTTCCTGCATGGTGGGGTTGCCCGTTCTGCAGTGCATCATGAACGTCATATCGCATGCTCTCGTGGAGGTTGTGAAGGAAGAGAGACTTGAAAGTTCATTCCTCCTCCAGACCTGGTGCGTTACTTCCTAGGAAATACGTGGTTCTCAGGCATCTGTAATACTCACACGGAGGCTCGTGCCTCTTCTGGGTGATGGCGAAATCACCTATGGTAGCGGAGGCTTCGTCGATATACAGCGAATACTCCTCATGTAGGGCTTTACACAGAGCTGAGTAGCGGTTTTGGGTACCAGTCGGTAGTGTTTCCATGAACACATAGACACTCCTTACTGTGGTCTTCCATATGAGCTTGAGTTTTTCACGTGATGAAGCATAAGGCAAGTCAACCAGACAGTGCTCAATTTCTCTGAGATAACTGTCGATGTTTGAATCTCGATTACTTGGGTTAAAACACTCTATGTCCCCTGCGAGGGACGCGAGTTGTCGAGTGTGCAAGCCTTGGTGTTGGTATGACCACGGGTCGTCCGAGTCATCTGAAACACCATAGTCACTCAGATCACTAAAGCGATGAGGACGACTTCCTCCCCTACGTGGTGGGGAAGGAGTCCAGTCGAGACATGGGGGTGGACACCGGGTTGCGTACAGCTCCCTGGCTAATGGGATCTTTGAGTCACTTACACCACTCTGGGCTTGGAAGTAATTTCCCCCCCTCCGTGGTGTGGAATCAGTTGGTTTGAAACGCAAGGTGGCACGACTGAAAACTGACTGAGGGGGGCAACTGTAAGGAGGGGCACCTGCATCCAACCAGCGGGCCACTGGAGGAGCTTGAAAGATGTCTCGGAGGACGAAGTCAGAGACTGTACCACCAGGGGCAGCTCAGCTCCTAGTGTGTGTCCCTGGGTTTCTCAGGGGCAAATTTCTACGCATTGGGCTAAAGAGGGGGCCCTCTTCTAGGTCAGATGTTGTGCTGTGCGTTTCAGCTGCACTTACCTGATCTGACTCTACTCTTAGCTGGGCAGCTTGAAGCTTGATGCCTGGACTTTCTCAGCTACTTGGTGCAGGCTGAGATTTTCCCTCTGCACCGCTTGGTAGCTGCTCTGGGCCTGGTGCTCTGCGGTTTGCAGTTGGGTTCTGCGGTGATGAAGAAGGAACATTTGGCCCACTAGGTCCGGGATTGTGTGCTTTGGCTTCCCGACCGGGTTGCTGACATGATCAACTAGTTCCCGCAATGCTTCATCACAACGACTAATATTGTAGCCGTTAAGGTTCTCTCTCTCCTCTATGGAGAGACGCAGGACAGCAGCGACCACATCTTGCAGTGCTGGGTCATCTGACCTCTGTGGAGCTTCAGCTCCAGCCAAGTGGGGAGATTAGCGACTCATTTTACTTTGGCAGTAAAAATTATTGCGACACAGTGGCTCTGATAGCTTGTTTTTTACAGTTTCTATAATGCTGACACGAACGCACAGGTGAGAGGCTTCAACCTGTGAGTTACTGGCTACTGATATTTAATGTGCAAATTTCACTGCATTCTCTCTTTGGTGGACGTCAATGAGGTGACCTGACACCTCTCTGTAACATCTAGGTGAAAGCATTGGGAGTTAAATAACAACAACAGCAGGCTTTAAGCAGACTATCGTAAACTTACCAACCCCTAATTCACTCTTAAGAGCACTTTCACACCACACTGGCCTATGCTTGGCAAGTTTTGAGAAGTCAATTGTCAAACAGAACCAAACTTTGAAGTAATGATTCAAGTTATTACTTTGGATTCTTATGCAAACACACTGTGACAAACTGGCATGTAGAATGCCTCACACGGGGCACCAATTATTATGTAGGTTCTACTGGTTGTTTAGATCACTGTTACTATCAGAAATAATTAATAATTATTTCTTTAGTTATTAATTAATATTTAAATTAAATAATAGAATCTAACTCATTAAAACCTCACACGGCGCACCATTAAATGTAGTGCGCCACTTTCAGGAGCAGGTTTGGTTATTAGCAATAATTAATAATTATTAAAATCAATATAACATTGATGAGAATCAATGTTAGCTTTTCAATCCTTTAAATCAACAGTTATCAAAGATAATCATTCATTATTAAAATCGATGAAACATTGATTAGAATTAACACTAGCTTATTGATCCTTCAAATTCAACAATCGTCAAAGATAATTATCAATTATCAAAAATCAATAGAATATTAATAAGGATTCATATTACAAGGGCACCACCCTGGAATCAGGGACTAATAACCAGACAGTATAACAGTCTCATTATTAGATTGTTCTCTTCGGAAACTCGACGTCCGAAGAACATCAACCTTTGAAAAAAAAAAAACAATGAAGGCTTGAATCTGAGCACTGACATCCCCTGTCAGCATTTGACACAGGTGTATGCAAAACAAACCAAAACACTTCTCTTTGAAATATAACAAAGTTTATTTATGCAGTAATATCAATTAATAATCAATACAATGCAGTCAATAAAATTCCGACTTACAACTACAAACTAAACAGTGACATGATTAGATATGGTAACCAAAATAAGCCTATAGTACATGAGGAAGTTTTGTGTGTGTGTGTATGTAAGGAGTGACACACACAAAATGGCGGACGTGACTCTCGTGGAGAGTACATCACACAAGATTTCTGGCCATAGAATATGGCCGCGAATGTGGGCGGAGAGAAGCCGGTTAATGGCGTCTGCCCGTTTACCACGTGTCTCCGCTTGTACGATAACTTAGGGACAAAGCTGAGCTTTATCACGAAGTTATCTACAAGCCAAAAGTGTGTGCGAGAATGTTTGTGAGGGGTCGCGTGTGTGGGGGGTTAGTACGAGAGAGAGAATAAAGTGGCGACACCAAAGCTGGTTTCGCGATCGTGGGAGAGAAAACAGCTGTTAGTTTATCACTCAGAGATGTGGTGGACGGCTCGTAAACCATCCTGCAGTCTTTGGTTCTTTAATGGATAAACTCAGTGTGCTGGTCTTACCCACGATGGCGGAAATACACAGCAGTCCAATGTGGTTGGACTACAACACAGCAGATCTCATTCGTGATAATAGTACATTACAGTAATACCTTGAGTATTATTAGCAGCAATGAGCAGACTCGGCGGTCCGTAAACTGTACGAGCAATAACCTTGATACACAAGAATAACACACTATAATATTCTATCTCTCCCCAGACATAAACCTCTTACTTGAATCACATGAGGACACAGGTAGAATGTGTGTTCATCTGTCGTTTGACTCCGTCTTGTTTCCTCAAGGCTCGGGTGATGACGGGAGGCCGTTTCCTCGCTCTGTCAGCGGGCGGTACGGCTGCTGATTCTCGGCAGGCTGGCGGAGAAATCAGCGACGTCGACTTGATTGAAGAGGGAAGAGAAATCTTTTTTATTCACTTCTGCAGGCAAACGGATGAAGATGCAGATTGCTCGGCGGTCTCCTTCGGATCCATTAGAGTGTTCGGTGGAACACAGAGTAATCTCAACTTGACCAGCGAAATGGAGATTGTATGGCCACGCTTTCAAGTCATACGTTACTTCCTTGTGCCACGAGGCTACACCTGAGAGCAGCGATGAGCTGCATCTATGCACGTGAGCAAAGTTGCTGGAAGCAATGCCCGGAAGGATCTCAGAGGTATTTCTACTCCTGATGACGTCATGGTTATGGGGCGTTCTGTTGTGTGCTTCATCCAATAGGAGTTGAGAGTTCGATCCTTTAGTGAGCAAGGCTTCATGGGATTTGTAGTCTGTTTTGGACTGCATCATACTGTTAAACAGAATTGCTAAGTGGAGGTCTCTGCTAGTTCCTATTCGCCTCATTTTGAGTAAAATGGGCATTAGTGACTGAGGCTATCACCTTTGATGGCCCTTGGTGTCTCCATCCCAATCTCTGAACTGACGACCATGGTTAATGTCTGAATAAAATGTAAAGACAGTGCTTTAGGTGTGAGCTTTGCTTTATGTCTGTGATAATGAAGTGGTCTAAGTGATATAGTTAAGCCGATTGGATTAAGGGCTGGGGACACTCCAGGGTCTGGGGTGGGTTCTTACAACTGTTTACTTTCTTTGCATACTTTGTTAACGGTCATCAACTGAGTAATTTGTCTTCACTTGAAGGACTGCCCACCAAAATGTCTATAAAACTACAATGTAAGTCTCACTTAGTTGGACTTGATGACTGCAGCGCCACACAGCACGTTCTCAATAAAGAATTCTGCTGAAGACATACCCAGGTCTCCTGGTCTTCACTACTGAATTTCCTACAATGTCCTGGAGGGAGGGAAGCTCACCTCCGATGGTGTGTCTGGCAGTTCGCACCACACTTGCAGGGCTTTGCGGTTGAGGGCGGTGCTGTTGCCGTACCAGGCGGTGATGCAGCCAGTCAGGATGCTCTCTACAGTGCTGGTGTAGAACCGTGTAAGGATGTGGTGGTTCATTCCAAACTTCCTCAGCCGTCTCAGGAAGAAGAGGTGCTGGTGAGCCTTCTTCACAACGGCCTCAGTGTGGACGGACAATGTGAGTTTCTCAGTGATGTGGACACCGAGGAACTTGAAGCTGCTGACTCTCTCCACCGGTGCTCCATTGATGGTGATGGGGCTGTGTTCTCTGTCTTTTCTCCTGAAGTCCACCACAAGCTCCTTGGTCTTACTGACATTGAGGGAGAGGTTGTGCTCCTGACACCAGCTTGTCAGAGTGTTCACCTCCTCTCTGTAGTTTCATCATTGTCAGTGATCAGACCTACCACCATCGTATCATCAGCAAACTTAATGATGGCATTAGAGCTGTGTGTTGCCACACAGTTATGTGTGTACAGGGAATACAGAAGTGGGCTGAGAACACAGCCCTGCGGGGCTCCAGTGTTGAGGGTCAGTAATGAGGAGATGTTGCTGCCCATTCTAATCACCTGGCATCTGCCTGACAGGAAGTCCAGGATCCAGCTGCACAGTGAGCTGTTTAAGCCCAGAGTTTAACATCAAGCTTGGAGGGCACTATGGTTTTGAATGCTGAGCTGTAGTTTTCAAACAGCATTCTCACATATGTGTTCCTTTTTTTCCAGGTGGGAGAGAGCAGTGTGTAGTGTATATGCAATGGCATCATCAGTGGAGCAGTTGTTGCGGTAAGCAAACTGCAGTGAGTCCAGTGAGGCAGGCAGCACAGAGCAGATGTAATCTCTGATTAGTCTCTCAAAGCATTTGCTGATGATGGGGGTCAGAGCAACAGGATGCCAGTCATTTAAGCAAGTGATTTTGGATTGCTGTGATATAAGCACAATGGTGGACATTTTAATGCATGTGGGGACCACAGACAAGGAGAGGGAAAGATTGAAAATGTCCGTAAATACATCAGCCAGTTGGTTCACGCACACTCTGTTGATATGACCCGGGAATGCTGTCTGGACCCACGGCTTTACAGATATTTACCCGTCGGAAGGATCGGGTTACATCCACTACAGAGACGGAGAGCTATGTAGCTTCGGCTGCTAGAGCTCTCTCCGCGAGGGCGGTGTTATTTCCCTCGAAATGAGCATAAAAATAATTGACCAGTAAATAATTTATATATATATATACAAATCATACCAATTCCAAACATTTAACACTCTCCAACTTCTTCCACCGGCCCACCAACGACAACAGATGTAAAAATACCTTTAGAATTACAAATTAGACCATAAATACAATTGTAAATTTAAACATAATAATAATAATTTAAAAATAAACCATGATCTATAGATAGTTTTACACAAATCTCATACAAATTTTGTTTCATAGTAGAAGGCTCTGATCGTCAGATGCCCACTTGTGGTTTGCGCGCTCATAAAAATAGAGTCCTATGTGAGTTTAATTCTGCACATCATGTTTTTCTCTTGTTCAATCTCAGACTCCACATTCACACTCAGATTCTGGAGCAGATCCACTTTACTCCTCAACTCATCTTCCCTCAAACTCTTCTGATGGGCTCCTGTATGCTGCTGTCAGTTTCCAGAAACATTAAGATTCTCTCACTGATGATACAGTCACATTCAGTAAAGAGATTAACTCTGATTATACTTCTGTAAATCGCCGCACAATATTTCCACAATAAGTCCCTTAAGTTTGCAGCTAAAAAAAAGTATAGTAATAATAATAATAAAATGTGCTTCTTAGTTTTAGAACACAATATGTGATATTTTTAAAATCCTCTTTGATCAGAAATGTGTAATGTTTGAAAAGGTGCCTAACTTAACATTTAACTAGTCTTTCATGAGTGCAAAGTTGTTTTTTTGCTGTGCAGCATGCACTAAAGAGTCAGCAACATGACATGCTCTTCAGTTTGTGATTTCCTTTTGTTCGTGTTTTATGTCTGTGATTTTGATTATATTGACCAAGCAAGACCTTTGTGCATTTTTGAAACAAGAAACAGGAAATAGAATGGATGCAGATGTTTCCACTGCAAAAAGACAACAAATACAATAAATACAGTATATATATATATATATATATATATATATATATATATATATATATATATATATATATATATATATACATTTTGCTCAAGGTCTGTTTTATTATTCAAGTCTGTAGAGACTCTTTAACTATTCTGCACCGAGTTTTATTTAACGTCTCACAAATTTTCAGATGAGTTTCATCTGTTGTTCAGTATTTACAGAAACACTCTCAAACCCGTTCAGTGTTCAAGTCATAATTGTATTACAGTATATCTGTAATTTATCATTCTTCAGTTCCTCAGGATTCTGCAACTTTTAAACGTGTTAACAGTTCATTAAAAATTAAATATAATTATAGATTTTTAGTGCGATAATTTTTCAGAATGACACCGAATTGATAAAGTCTTCTTGCTTTTTCTTACTCCTCTTTTATTGTGAAAATCCCCAGACAATCATCCATTATACAGACAGACAAAGGAATCTCATGTGAATTTTTTTTTACAGAATATCTCTACAGTTATAACCATACTGTTTTATCTAAATCAATCTTCTGGCTCCATCTAGAGGCAAATATGAGTTAATATCTTTTAAATGTCTTGCTTTTTTGTTTAAATTATTTAAAATCAAACACTGCACATTAAAATACATGATCGATGTTTCCACTGGAATCTTCTGTTTATATTAACTGAATTCAACACTGATTTACACTTTCTATAAGTATGAAATAAAAGAATGAATCAGGAGAAATGAGCTGAAACAGTGACCTCCATCGGTCCTCTTAAATTCCTCCTTATTTAGATTTGTAAAGACTGAATGTAAGTAAATAAACAACTTCCATCTTATTACATTTTGTGCTGTTAAACTTTCCTCAACAGTTTTTCTGAAGTTTGACTGTCAGCTGCTGTCCATGGTGCTGAATCCACAGCTGTGTGTTAAAGTGACAGGACAGTATTTCTCAATCTGCTCCCACAGCTTCAGTGCATATTTAACATGATATAATTCAGATCATTGAGTCTCTAATAATGAACTGATGAGCAGGTCCAGACAGAACCTGCAGATTTTTTTTCTTCTTCACATTTTCAGTGCAATTTCTGAAGGAAAATCTGCAGAATTGTACTGAAGGGATTTTAGCATATTGAAATGTCTGAATGGAGATGAGAGTACTACACTCTTGTTGGAAGCTGAAAGAATCCTCGAATTAGCCAAAATATTTAGTAAACAAATATTCAAATGGTGGTGAATGTACAGATTCTGTCTGGGCCTGCTGGTGAGTTGAATCATGTGAAAGCAGCAGTACAGACAAACACTGTGGTAAGAGAACTCATTTTCAACATGACTGTCATCTTTAATACATGAGATGAGGCTACAAAACTGAAAGAAAACTTTGAAAACATACACAGTGCCAGTAAAATGTGCTCTGCCAGATGAAATCTGTTAGTAAACAATAATGCGGCTCTAGTGTGCTTTTAGAGGAAAATTATAAGACGTAACAAGTTATTTTAGGATGCGTTTCATTCAGAAGTGATCAACTCTTATGCCCTATTCCCTCTGAAGACTTTACCATCCACTGTGAGAGCTTTGGAGGGCTAAAAGGTGCGGGATAAAAAATACATAAATAAATAAATGTTTTATTGGAAAGTCTATTTGAAGCGAACGTACACATTACTATCATGATTGTTCTCCCTTCAAAGTGCCCTTCAGAGGGTGATTCATCCCGTTTGGAACGCAGGGATAATACCTTTTCATACACTGGAAATATGGAGTGGAAATGAAAAAACACTTAAGCTGCTTGAGCTAAGTGCTGCTCATATTCATCTTAAAATGAAAACAAGAGATTTTGTGAAGAGTCTGGGTAATCAAACAGGATAACTGAACTAGGAATCTTCTTGTGAAGGCTTTTACCCACATTTCACATCAATAATCTGACCTGCTTACAGAACAGCTGGGATCAGTATTACCTGATCAATCACAACAGCTAGAGGTCGCTGTTTCTCTGTGATGAATACTGAGTGAATGGTGATGGTGGGAGGAAATCTGATCATTACTTATAAAGAGCTGAATAAAGAGGAAGTAACTAAAGTAGACAGATGTAGAGACAGAGAGATACACACAGAGAACATTCAGCATAAAGAAGACAAACATCCTGTGAGGAGAATCAGAGCTGCTGTGAAGCTGAACTCAACTCACAATGAAGATCTTCATCATCTTCACATTCTACCTCATCTCAGGTCAATACACTTCTCCTTTAGTTCTACTGCAATTGTGATTCATTTATTTATTTTTTTCAATCTGTTAATACAGTAATTAATAACATTTCATGGCCAAATTTGAGTGATTTTAAAATACGTACTGTAGGTCTGGAAATATACTGTAACTGGGGACAAACTACTGCATTTCCTTATGTTTCCAAAAACAGTTTCAATCTGATTGACAGGTTCAGTGAGGTGCTTTGATGTAACTGGATATTCTGGAGGAAGTCTTCTTGTTGATTCTAGGAGTCGTTGCTCAAATAACTATCAGAGTCTCCAAAAGCAATCTCAGGGCAGATGGAATATCCTCATAGATAAGTACAAACAGGATCAGTGGATTAATAAAGGAAGATTCACTCTGTATTGCAACAAAAATGGAAACCTCATGATCTTCATCAGAGAACTGAACACAACAGATGCTGGAAGATACCGAATTGGGCCTTCGAGCTTAGATTTTATTAAAATGGATTTGAATGTGAAAGTTGGTGAGTCATTTTGATATTAGAAATACATGAGACAGAAAATACAGTTTACAATTAGGTTCTATTTTTTAACATTAGTGAGTGTACAATATATCATAAACTAACAATGAACAATATATTTATAAATCTTTGTTAATGTTATAAAAAATACAATTGTTCATTGTTGGTTCACGTTCATTCATAGTGTATTAACTAATGTTAAAAAATACATTTCATGTTCATTTTTCAAATGTGTCAATATATGTTGAAATGAACATTAACCAATATTAATAAATAATATAAAAGTAATTTTCATTGTTAGTTCGTGTTAATGAATGTTTTTAACTGATGTTAATTAATGGAAACTTACTGTAAAGTGTTACTGAGGATTTTAAATAACATTTAATTAATAATCTTCTAAAGTGCTGTTTAGCCCAACAACGACCTTACCTCCATTAAATAAAAGATGTCTCACTCACGTTATATGAATGACATTTTCTTGTATGTGAATGGTAGATTCATGTTGTGATGGTTCAAAGAGACTGGAGATGAAAAATGGAAGAACCGCCGTATTCAAATGTGAATATTCTGAAAGTAATGTTAACAATGCCAAGACTGTATATAAAGGAAATAAATCATTTGATGAGGTGGTCTATACCACTGACAAATGGAAGAGGAAAGGAAGATTCAGTATTTCTGATGACAGAGATAAACATTTCTTCATTGTGACAATTACTGCTGTGACACCAGATGATGGAGGAGTTTATTTATGTGGAGTTCAGATCAACAGACACTCGTACAGTTACTCCATTACTACAACTGTTCATCTACACATTATGAGTGAGTACAACAACAACAGAAACACGTACTCCCTTACTACTGTATATGTGCACATTATTAGTAAGTAAAATAAACTCTGAATCGAATCATTTGACTTTGTTCTCACTTTTTCATTTTTTTTTTTTAAATGCTAGTAATATCAGTATATTTTAAAGTGTAAACAGAGTTTGATTTATTCAGATGTGATGAGCTGTATAATGTGATATTTGTGATTGTCAGATAAAGTGGGTTCATATAGAGTGACCGGTTACACAGGAGGTCAGATCATCATCAAGTGTGAACACCCTCAGTACAAAACCAACCCAAAATATATCTGTAAAGAATCAGATGGATGTTCTGAGAGGAAGTATCCAGGAGTTGAGAATAAATGGATGGAAAATGGAGATGTTTCTTTATATGATGACACCAGAGGAGGAGTCTTGATGGTGTTCTTTAGAGATCTGAATGCTGGAGATGCTGGAACATACAGGTGTGGAGTCAATGTATCTCAATATACTGAGTGGTTTACTGAAGTAAAACTGGATGTGAAAAATGGTAGGACCATTTTTATGTACTATTATATTTTCCAGACAGATCCCATACAAACAAATAAATAGGGTATAAGCACCATATTTTGTGTTCACAGTGTCTGTTTATTTATTTTTTAGTGCCTCCAGTATTTGGTCATGAAGGAGAATCTGTTGAGATCATCTGTCCTTATGATCCGATCTATAAATCAAAGTCAAAGTATCTCTGTAAGGGGAAGTGCTCCACTAGTGATAGAAATCCTCTCATTGAGACTGTGACAGACCAGAATGAGACCAAGACTGACAGATTGACTCTGAATGATGGCATCACAGCAAGTGTCTTTACTGTGACCATCACGGGACTGACAGCAGAGGATGCTGGGAAATACTGCTGTGCAATGACATTAGAAAGAGACGTGAATTATCTTTACACTCATCTGATCATTATCAGGAAACAAGGTGAGGGACATGAACAACTCAATATGAATATTACATGTGCCTGAACTGTGTGGAGTGAAATTGTTGTTCTTTTCAGAGCTGATCTTGAATCAGTCTGAAGGAGACGACATCTCAATCAAGTGCAAACGTCATGATGAACATCAGAAATTCTTCTGTAAAGGACATCAAGCCTCAATGTGTGTAAAGGATGGAGTTTCATTGGAGAGAATCAGAGATGATGGATTCTCTTTAAGTGATGAAGCATCTACTGGAGTCTTTACTGTAAACATCACTGATCTGAGACAAGAGGATTCTGGGATATACTGGTGTGGATCTGATGTCATCACTAAAGTCATTCTGAACATCAGAAGAGGTGAGATGATTTCACTTCATTTATTTAAGTTGTAATGCATTTGGGACTGATTTAAATATTGTGTTAAAACAAACTACCAATAATTCGATTATTGAAAGCTTTTACAGAGAATAATGATGTAAATTTCATCTAAAACACAGTTTTTCACATGGTTTGATGGTGTATCAAGTCTTAGTCTTTCTCTTGGCTGCAAAGTTTCCACTGGAGGTGTTTTGTGTGTTTTCATGATGATCAGAACCGTTTTCACACCAGCTCAAAACCACAGAAAGCAGTAGATGTTTCAGGGTCTAAGATTAGTTCAACTGTGAAGATTTAACGACTCTACAGGAAACCACCAGTGTGATCAAGAGTGAACAGAGAGAGAGAGAGAAATAGATTGATGTATAATGAAGGTTGTGTGCTGTTCTGCAGAAGAGAGGCTTAAAGAAAGTCATTTTTACTTCAGAGTGATTAAGATTTACAAAAACATGAAGCATGAAGATTTTCTCTGTCACCTTCAGTAAGAAATAAGTTAAGTACAGTCAGTAAGTTACACATGAACTAATTCTCTTATTACAGAGATCTCACATGACATTATCACTAGTATTTTAAAAATATCATTGGGATATTTATAGATTTGCTTAGGCTCACAATATAAATGCATTAATTCTGTAAACCACTAATTATTGTTTGAACAGTTGATGGTTTTGAATAGAAAACGGCTGAAAATGTTTCCTGATCAAAAGATTATTCATGTGTGCTTTGACAATTTCCCTTTCCATTATACAAATGTTTTGTGACTATTTGTATGTGACTAGTTATTAACTTGCTTGGCATTATACAATATTTATCAAGCCTTTATTTGGCTGATTTCTTATTCTTGCTTTATAGCCCCTTTATATTTGCTTTTGTCATAACAATGAATTTCTTAGCTACAAACAAAACATATCAATAGCTAGTACGATTCAGAACACATCCTTTACAGGAGCTCAGTACTCTGTGTCAATGTGCGGCTTATAAGTATGAAATACATGTAGAATGCGTTTAGTATTTCAACATAAGCTGGGAAGGTTAAGGTTAGGTTTAAGGGTAGGGGTTGGTGTAGGGTGTCTGTGGGACTCTAAATAAACACAATAAACACACTGCAGTGATGCCCCTTTACTGAATGGTAATTTTTTATAAGGGGTGAAAACAGCATCTAACACTGTTTGCCCTTAGAGCAAAGAGGATGCATCAAAAGTCTCTGGCTTCAATATTTATTTAATACTTATAAGTTACACATTCACATAGTGTAATGAGAACCTATGAAGGACCTTACTAGCTATTAGTATCTTTTGTTTTTACCTAATATGTTTATTGTTAGGAAAAAAACAAATGTAAAGAGTCTATTAAGAAATCATTGAACAAAGGCATAATAAATACCTTATAATTCCAAACAAGTCAGTAACTAATCCCTTAAAAGTCCAATTATTAGTAATTAATTTCTGTCTAATTTCTGATCCCTAAAATAAAATGTTACCATTATTTCTGTAAATATTTTATCCATGTATCTCTGTGTTTTTCTGTATTTATCACTTTGTGTTTCCGTATTTCCAGATTTCTCCATGATCATATTTATGTGTTTATGTTTGAATCTGCTGCTGATTGGAGGAATAATTAAGTTTGTTTGTAAATTAACACACAGCAAGAGACAAGGTGATGATCAAACACACACACACACACACACACACACACACGCATGCACTCCCACATACACACGCTCACACACACACACACACACGCTCACACACACACACACACGCTCACACACACACATACACACACACACACACACACACACACACACATACACACGCTCACACACACGCGCGCAAACCCACACACACGCTCACACACACACACGCAAACCCACACACGCTCACACAGGCACACACACGCACACACACACACACGCTCACACACACGCTCACACACACACACACACGCACGCTCATACACACACACACACACACACACGCTCACACTCCCACACACATGCTCACACACACACACACACACACACACACACACACACACACGCTAACACATACGCACACACACACACGCATGCTCACACACACACACACACACACACTCACACATACGCACACACACGCACGCTCACACACACACACACACACACACACACACACACATACACACGCTCACACACACACGCTCACACACACACACAAACACACATGTTGGTATTTGTGGTTTATGAGGACTCTCCATAGACATAATGATTTTTATATTGTACGAACTATAGATTCTATCCCCTAACCCTAACCCTACCCTTAAACCTAACCCTCACAAAAAACTTTCTGCATTTTTACATTTTCAATAAAACATCATTTAGTATGATTTTTTAGCAATTAAAATTATGGGGACACTAGAAACCACATTTATAGCATAATACCCTTGTAATTACCAGTTTGTAACCTAAATAAAAGTCCTTGTAAACCACTTAAACCTGCCCACACACACACACGCACTCTCTCACACACACACACACACACACGCACTCTCACACACACACACACGCAGACACACACACACAATACACACACACACGTTCACACACACACACACACACACGCTCACACACACACACACACACACACACACATACACACACACACGCTCACACACATGCTCACACACACACACACACACACACACACACTTATAACACATTTATCTGTTGTTCTGTCTTAAACAGTTTACGTGGGTTTTATTGAGTAATTTTCAATCGTTCAATCCAGCAGTAAAATCTCACTCACTTCATGTTGAGTCTTCCAGCTCAGAGAGATGATCGTGAGCTTCACCAGTTATGAAGTTTCATGTTCATCTACTTTCTCTTACTGATCTCTTGATTTTGTTTTGTGTTATTTAGAAACCACTTCAACATCAGACAAGAGAAAGAAGAACACAGATAGAATGGTGAATTACAGTGTGAGTGTGTGTGAGCATGTGTGAGATTGTGTGCGTGAGTGTGTGTGCGTGCGTGTGTGTGTTTGGGGGTGTGAAGTGTTTGTGGGTTTGTGTGTGTTTGGGGGTGCGAAGTGTGCATGCACAAGCGCTTATTAAAATATATTTATTTTTTTTTGCGCCACACATCATACTATACTATACTATAAAATACTATACTGTATTTATTTCAGTCATCCTGTGCAGACAGCAGACGTGATTCTCTCTCAGATCCTTCATCAACTCCTCTTTACTCTACTGTACAGTTTCCCTCAAACTCCTCTGATGGGCTCCTGTATGCTGCTGTCAGTTTCCACAAACATGAAGATTCTCTCACTGATGATAGTCACATTCAGGAAAGATGAAATTTACTCTGATTATTCCACTGTCCGCACGAGACTTAACTAACTCCCTAATGACACATAACAGAGCTCAGACAGTTATAATGGCCAATTTCAAAACAATTAATTATGTTGTTGTTTGTTGAGATTGATTTGATTATCAGTTCTTTTATGACAAGCATATGTTTAAAGGTTGTTTGTTTTTGTGGCTGCAGTGCACAGAAATGTGTCAACATGAAATGCTCTTCTACTTGTGTTTATATATATATATATATATATATATATATATATATATATATATATATATATATATATATATATATATATATATATATGCATTCTGTAGATCATAGCATGCACACAAGCCTTTTGCGCATTTGTGTAACCAAGGAGCACTTAAGTCAGATGTGATAAACAGGATATGGTTACTATGGTGAAAATGAACTTAGAAGTTTCCACTCCAGAAAAACACAACATGTGGTGAAATATGTAGACCAGTGGTTTCCAACCCCCTTAAGGTTAGAGCCATAAAATGTGTGATACCAATAAGACAGCATGTCAGCATCCTCGTGTCACGAAAGGACGCAAAGGAGCAAAATCTCAACATTAAAAAAACTGTCCAAAGACCTTGACACCCTGCTAACTGTAGCAAAACTTCATGAAATGTCACTCTACCATCCGGAGCCTCTTTGAAAAACTGCATGAGAATAAAGTGCACCAAATATATTCTGCTTCTCAACACAGGTGCAATGTGCTGACTGTCACGTGGCCAAGTACATGTGAGTTTCTTTTTTTCTTCTAGAATCTAAAAAAAATTTATGGAATTTCTGCATCATATACACACACTAAAAGGCTGCATAAAACTCTTTACACAACATCCCTTTTTGACATGTTAAGGCTTTAATATGAGACCATCAAGCAGCTGCAGGCGGGCTCTGAATGTAAACCGCCAAACTATCGTTTCTATCGTGGGGTTGGGGTTGCTTTGAGTTGCTTATTTGTTTTCATTATTTTATTATTATTTTATCACATCATTCTGTTTTGAAATATATATATATATATATATACAGTGGTGTGAAAAAGTGTTTGCCCCCTTCCTGATTTCTTATTTTTTTGCATGTTT
Organism: Myxocyprinus asiaticus; assembly: GCF_019703515.2. Taxonomy (NCBI): domain Eukaryota; kingdom Metazoa; phylum Chordata; class Actinopteri; order Cypriniformes; family Catostomidae; genus Myxocyprinus; species Myxocyprinus asiaticus. The sequence continues at coordinate 53,230,015 of NC_059351.1, forward strand.
GTCACACTTAAATGTTTCAGATCATCAAACAAGTTTAAATATTAGTCAAAGATAACACAAGTAAACACAAAATGCAGTTTTTAAATGAAGGTTGTTATTATTAAGGGAAAACAAAACCCAAACCTACATGACCCTATGTGAAAAAGTGATTGCCCCCTAAACCTAATAACTGGTTGGGCCACCCTTAGCAGCAACAACTGCAATCAAGCGTTTGCGATAACTTGCAATGAGTCTTTTACAGCACTGTGGAGGAATTTTGGCTCACTCATCTTTGCAGAATTGTTGTAATTCAGCCACATTGGAGGGTTTTCGAGCATGAACTGGCTTTTTAAGGTCATGCCACAGCATCTCAATAGGATTCAGGTCAGGACTTTGACTAGGCCACTCCAAAGTCTTCATTTTGTTTTTCTTCAGCCATTCAGAGGTGGACTTGCTGGTGTGTTTTGGATCATTGTCCTGCTGCAGAACCCAAGTTTGCTTCAGCTTGAGGTCACGAACAGATGGCCGGACATTCTCCTTCAGGATTTTTTGGTGGACAGCAGAATTCATGGTTCCATTTATCACAGCAAGTCTTCCAGGTCCTGAAGCAGCAAAACAGCCTCAGACCATCACACTACCACCACCATATTTTACTGTTGGTATGATGTTCTTTTTCTGAAATGCGGTGTTACTTTTACGCCAGATGTAATGGGACACACACCTTCCAAAAAGTTCAACTTTTGTCTCATCAGTCCACAGAGTATTTTCCCAAAAGTCTTGGGGATCATCAAGATGTTTTCTGGCAAAAATGAGACGAGCCTTAATGTTCTTTTTGCTCAGCAGTGGTTTTCGTCTTGGAACTCTGCCATGCAGGCCATTTTTGCCCAGTCTCTTTCTTATGGTGGAGTCATGAACACTGACCTTAACTGAGGCAAGTGAGGCCTGCAGTTCTTTGGATGTTGTTGTGGGGTCTTTTGTGAACTCTTGGATGAGTCGTCGCTGTGCTCTTGGGGTAATTTTGGTCGGCCGGCCACTCCTGGGAAGGTTCACCACTGTTCCATGTTTTCGCCATTTGTGGATAATGGCTCTCACTGTGGTTCTCTGGAGTCCCAAAGCTTTAGAAATGGCTTTATAACCTTTTCCAGACTGATAGATCTCAATTACTTTCTTTCTCATTTGTTCCTGAATTTCTTTGGATCTTGGCATGATGTCTAGCTTTTGAAGATCTTTTGGTCTACTTCACTTTGTCAGGCAGGTCCTATTTAAGTGATTTCTTGATTGAGAACAGGTGTGGCAGTAATCAGGCCTGGGTGTGGCTAGAGAAATTGAACTCAGGTGTGATAAACCACAGTTAAGTTATGTTTTAACAGGTGGGGCAAACACTTTTTTACACAGGGCCATGTAGGTTTGGATTTTGTTTTCCCTTAATAATAACAACCTTCATTTAAAAACTGCATTTTGTGTTTACTTGTGTTATCTTTGACTAATATTTAAACTTGTTTGATGATCTGAAACATTTAAGTGTGTCAAACATGCAAAAAAAATAAGAAATCAGGAAGGGGGCAAACACTTTTTCACACCACTGTATATATGTATATATAAATGAAATTATGTGATTGAACAAAGCTGTGATTGAAAATCAGGGTTATTCCACCAAATATCGATCGCTGAACCCTTCGTAATTTAAAACATTAATATTGTGTTGTTTAAAAATGAACATGAGCTTGTTTTCTTTGCATTATTCGAGGTCTGAAAACACTTAATCTTTTTTGTTATTTTGACCAGTTGTAATTTTCTGCAAATAAATGCTCTAAATGACAATATTTTTATTTGGAATTTGGGAGAAATGTTGTCAGTAGTTTATAGAACAAAACAAAAATGTTCATTTTACTCAAACACATACCTATAAATAGTAAACCCAGAGAAACTGAACATTTGGAGTGGTCTCTTAATTTTTCCAGATATACTTAAATACATATTTATTTTAGTCAGGTTGATGAAGGTTTGATGAAGTGTTTTTGTTCAGTGATTAATCTGATAATCAACAAGATTTATAGTAGATTATGATCACAGAATGGCTGGATGTCTGAGTTGTGTCCAGAGAATAGCATATGATTTATAGAAAATTGGGCACGTATTGGAGATAGACCTGAACTGCTAAAAACAGACGGACTCTGTCCCTCCAGGAAAGGCACCGCTCTCCTCTCTAGTAATTTGGCTCATAGTCTTAATACCAGACAGACTGGCTAATGCACCATCCGCTAGCTGCCTTGAGACATCACACATGTCATATAAACTGCAAAACAGAGACTGTATCTCCTAGATATCATAAAGAGACTGTGTCCGTTGCACTAACTAATAAACACAAAACCCTAAGTCTTTCGGGAAAAAAATAAATAAATAATTGATTGATGTCAAAATAGAACATTTTTTTGAAGTGCTTAATGTGACATCATCCGATATAAGTAAAAATCTCAGTTTTTTGCTACTGTATACAGACCCCCAGGGCCCTATACAGACTTCCGTAAAGAATTTGCAGGTTTTCTGTCAAATCTAGAAGTTACTGTGGATAGAGATTTGATTGTTGGTGACTAAACATTCAAATAGATAATGAAAATGACATATTGGGAACAGGGCCCAATCATTGCCATAATCAATAAATAAATAAAGCAATTCTTGCGTAGAGCGATGACATCTCAGTTCATTACCATGTCTCTTGTATGCTGTGCTTAGAAGGTCACTCAATCAACAACATGTTATAAATCAGGTAGAACTATTCTTTCAACCACTAAAGATAGCTTCACTAATAATCTTTCAGATCTATCTCAAATATACCAAAAAGTTCAGAAGAACTTGATGTAGTCTCAGAAAATATGGATACAATCTTCTCTTGCACTCTAGATATTGTCACCTCCTTTGATTGAAGAAAAAGAGAAAAGCCCTGCACCATGGTAAAATGTTAATACTCGTGATTTTAAGCTCTGTAAAATGGAGCACATGTGGTAGAGTACAAATGTAAAGGTATTTCACAGTGTATGGAGGGATAGTGTCACTAACTTGTGTTATGAAATAATCTCCTCTATTAGCTTTTGAGACAGCTTATTTTTATTTGTATTTTTTGCATAGAAATACATTTTTTGCTTACAACGCTAAACTTACATTTTAAAACTTAAATATGTGCCATTGCAGATTGATGACTTAATTTTGTTTTAAAACAATTACTTGTCTAGCCTTACATATTTAAGAAACAGCTACATGCAGTAGGGGTTGAATAATTATGACATGGCTGTATTTTTAAAAAATCCTGCCATTTAGAAATATTAGGTTATATATTCACACTATGACTTTGAATGTGTCACTCAACTGATATAGATGTAAAGTTTAAAAATTCTGGGTCATCAGAAAAGCTTACCTTATGCTAAATCCTTACAGTCCTGGGGGGGTTGAATAATTTTAATTGCAACTGTACATCATGACAATTTCTTGGATATGGCTTGAGAATTATATTGCCATTTTTGGACTGGCATTGGCATGGTTTAAGTACTAATATTTTACTGTTACCACTTTGTTTGTGTTTGTGTCAGATCAAGCACAAGTTTAGTGCCGCAGGGCTCAGTATTAGGTCCTGTCAGATCTAGTAAGGCATTTACTAACAGAACTAATGCATTTACTCAGTAATGGAGGTTTCTTCTTGTATTATTGCAACTCCAGCAACACTTACCAGATGTAAAACGAAATATCAAAATATCAAAATATAAAAAAATATATAATAATAAAAAATACAAATAAAAAAACTGATAAATATAACATTTGTCAAGGGGACCTTTAATCTTTAATAGAGCCTAATAATGGACAAAAACAGTTTCATGGGTATTAAGATTAAGATTATATATATGTATACCTGTCTCACTACCAAAATAGTTAATGGTACTGTGTATTTTTTTATGAATCTGTCTTTTGTCATAAATTCATCAGAAATTATACTTACTTTTTTACTTTTTTGCATAATTCAAATTTAACTCAAATAATAATTTTCTGATTACTTTTCAACATACACTCTAAACATGCAGTTATTTGTTCAGATGTCTAATAAAATCTTCTGGCTCCACCTAGAGGCAAATATGAGATCATGTCTGTAAATGTCTTTTTTATTACAATTTTTGAAAGTCAAATACTGTCATACAATGCAGGATCGATGTTACAGTATGCAGCTTCTGTTAACATCACCTGAATTTAAGTCTGATTTACACTTTATATAATAAATTAAGGAATGAATCAACATGAAAGAGCTGCTTTAAGGAAAAAGTTACAGTTGAATGATGGTTAAATGACCCCAGCGTTCCTCCAGTTTCCCCTATTTTGGTCTGATTGAACGGAAGTAGATAACCTGCTTCAAAATGTTTACTCATTGTTCATCTGGTGCTGTTACACTTTCCTCAACAGCTTTTTCTGAAGTTTGATTGTCAACTGCTGTCCATGGTGCTGAATCTACAGCTGTGTGTTAAAGTGACAGGACAGTATTTCTCAATCTGCTCCCACAGCTTCAGTGCATATTTAACATGATATAATTCAGATCATTGAGTCTCTAATAATGAACTGATGAATCAGGTGTGTTAGATAAGAGAGAGTGCAGTGCTGTGGGATTCCAGCAAAAATCCTGAGAAAAACAATTTTCATGATAAACTGTGAAGATTTCTTAATTATTATTATTTTGTATTCATAAAAAATATTATATTTTATTATTTATTTATTGTTTCAAAATGTTAATTTTAGAATGTGTATTGCATTTATTGCACTTATAAATATGAACAAGTGCAATACATTGTCTTTATTGTGTCCGATGCATTTCTGAGTCAAATATTTTGGCAGGAGGATGTAAGCATGATTTTCTCATTAAAACAGCTTCTGTTGAACTTGCTTTAGTCCTCCAACCACAAGTCACCCAATCAGAATGCATTATTGTAAACAGGTCAGGGTCCTGCTCTAATCAGTGATGACTGGCCAGGACATTATTTGAGGCTGCGCGAAGCATGTGAGTCTTGTTGTTTTATAAATCGCAAGGACGTACACAGGGGGACGTACACAAGGGTTTGGCTACAATGGCCCGAGCCACTTCCTCTTTGCCCTCCTGGGTTGAGTTGCCTCTGTGGAGAAAGTAATTTTATTTTCATATATTCATTTTGCAGATGCTTTTTATCCAAAACGTTAAAGTGATTTTTATATGATGAATAGTACACTATTGTCTGTGTGATTTTTTTATTATTATTTAAAATGCAGCTCAAAGTCATCTTAAAATGAAACATACAGATAATTTAAGGGGTCATGAAACAGTCAGCCAGTTGTTATCTCAAAATAAACTCTGACAGGGTGATAAGGACAACCAATGTTAGGCTTATTACATGGCTACTAATGAAAAAGATAAATATATAGAGATCAAATATTGATTTACATTAAAATTATGAAATTATGTGAAAAGAAAGAAATCTCTGAACAGCTGAATTCCACCTCCGGTTTGAGTTGGAGTTCTGTTGATGTTTATTCTGTAAAAATGACCATCTGACTTCTCATAATCCATCTTATTTTAAGGCTACCTACCATATAAACAAATAAATGGACATGCAACATTGATTGTTGAAATTATTTTATTAGCTTACTTGTAGAGATCGCTCAGTGATCCGAGAAGCAGGAAATATGATTCACAATACCTGATGGATGGTCTGAGATTTGTATGTGCGGTTGTTACAGAGAGAGATATCAGACAGTTAGATTGTGCCACTGACCAATCAGAATCCAGAGATTATTCCAGAGAGCCGTGTAAGAAGTAAAGAGAGAGTAATAAAACAGTATCTCTGTCGGTTTCTACCAGTAAAGGCTTTTACCCAAATTTCACATTCAACAGGCACACATACTAGAGAAAGACTATTGAAGGAAATACACTTGTGTGTGATTTGTGCATAGTTTACAAGGATGTAAAAACATTTTTAATGATGTAAAACGTATCAAATATGCATAAATGACTGTCTTTTACAGACACTTGAGTACTGTACAGAGCTGTCTTACATGTTCAATCACAACAGCTAGAGGTCGCTGTTTCTCTGTGATGAATATTGAGTGAATGGTGATGGTGGGAGGGAAATCTGATCATTACTGATAAAGAGCTGAATAAAGAGGAAGTAACTAAAGCAGACAGATGTAGAGACAGACAGATACACACAGAGAACATTCAGCATAAAGAAGACAGACATCCTGTGAGGAGAATCAGAGCTGCTGTGAAGCTGAACTCAACTCACAATGAAGATCTTCATCATCTTCACATTCTACCTCATCTCAGGTCAATACACTTCTCTTGCACTACTGCACAAATCATGATGTATTTTATTTGTCAATCTGATCAGATTGTATGATTCAGTATAAAGTAATAACCAATATTTTAATTGTTTATGTGTTTTCTTGAAATAAAAATGGAACCACTTGGTCCTGCATATGCCATAATCAGTGCTGGGTACATTACAGTCTTTGTACTTTGTACTTTGGTATTGTAATCCGTTACTGATTATAAATTACATGATTAAACATTTTAATCAGTTACGTTTTCTCTAAGAATAAAATGTTTAACTTTCTTGTTACTCTTGGATTACCTCTGACCTAACTTTTTTATATTTTGTCACATGCATTTGATCAGGTTTATCTTGTATATTATACCATTTTGACATAATGTTTCTTAAATGCATTAAATAAAACTTAATTATGAGAATTATGAGAATTGATATTATATTTTTGTGTTTTACTTGCTATTTGTCTATTCATGAGTGAAATAACAAAAATATTTAAAGGGTCATGAAACACAAAAACACATTTTAACTGAAAAGAATAATTCACATCATCAACACATACCTATTTAGAAAATGAATAACTAGTAAGTTTCTAGAATTATGGACAGGTTATCCAGGGAAATCGGTTCAGTATTTCTGTGTGAATTAGATTGTGAATCTGAAATGACGAGTATTTGGGCACTTTGATGCGTTTAATGGACAAAACCTTTCCAAAGACATAGAGACACGGTTCTATGACACACAGAGTAATAATTCAAAAAATAATTCAAATGTGTTCATCAGGAGCTGGTTAGATATGCAATGTAAAGTTGAGAAAGTGTGCAAACAAACGTCCAAATGCTTTTTTTATATTTGACGTGGAATCGTTTGCAGTGGACAGGATATTAAGTTTTGGAAGGCAGAGTTCACATTGCACAATAATGTTTATGCCCTGTGTCTCCTTAAAACTGAAATGATTTGTATAAAGCCAGTGGTAAAACGCTGAGTGAGAATTGTAGACACCTGGCTAGCGTTTAGTATCAGGTCTGTGTGTGCAGTTCCACAAAACTCTCCATCCTCTCCCCCTCTCTTTCAAAAACACTAGAATGCATATCATGGTAGACTGATTTAGAAATGAAAAAATGAAAAGATTAAAAATAAAATAGTAGAGGATCAATAAATTGAACAATTTACTGTTGTTGCTTTATTAATCATTATTGATACTTAATCAGTAAATTAATTAATCATGTAATTCATACAAAAGTAACTGTAATCTGATTACAAGTATTTTAAAATGTAATGTGATCTGATCACAACTACTTGATTTTGTAATTTGATTGCGTAATCCAGATTATATATAGGCAAAAAAAATGTTTAATAACGATACAAACTTTGATGAACTTGTTTTCAGCTTGTTCATTTGCTACCATGATCTAATAAATGAAGTTAATAAATGTAAGTTTGGGAGGACCACGGCCATCTGATCTTCCAATGAATTACCAGTATATAAAAGCAACCTCTTACCTCATCATAATGTCAGCTCTCCCAGCACCGACCTTTCCGCAACGGCACCATGTCCGACATACTGGAAATCCAGTTCTTTCCTTCGTATGATGAACTCTCGAGTCATCCAGAGACACCTATGCATCCACTGTAAACCAGACCGGTTTCCCCCTCCTTCATTCTAGGATCACCTTCACCAGATGAATGTCCAGGATGACTAAGTCCTCGCACACCATCCCAGCATAACAAACACTGCTCAAGAGGTCCACGCTCCCCACCTCCTTCGTGATCTCCTCAACATACAAGCATTCCGCACGTGCCCACATTACAAACACCATCAACATCATCTCTTTCTCCAACTGAAAGCCTTGCAATTTCTCCCATGGCAAATTGCTCCATTAATGATCTTTGTCAAGCCCTCTATAAATCCGGCATCCATTTCTCACAAAGAACCAATAAAGCACAACTATAAAAGCTTTATTCACACCATAAACAAACGAAACGAAGAAATCTCTGCAAGGCTTCCAAGCAAACCAAGCATCTCTCTCCATCTTCTTAAGCCCACAATCCACCTCTTCATCAGCCAGTAGGACTCGAGGTAGTTGCCAGCACTTCCTCATCCGCCTCTCTAAACGGCCGGCAGACTACAGCGGCCACACGCTATAGTTCCGCCCCCGCTTCGTCACTAAAAATCCCCCCTCCCTCTTCTCAAAAGGCACTGGCCACATCGGTTTCAGCCCTCTCTCCTGTTCCTCTGTTCTATCCTGTTCCTCCGATCGTGGACCCTCCCATCCGGATGCAACGTGGGCTCTCCCATTCGAATCGCAGCATGGGCCCTCCATTCCAAATACAATGCAAACTCTACGTTTTTTATAACTCTTGGGTTCCCCATTTCGGATCGCAGTGTGAGCTCCCCATTGGGAATGCAGAGTGAGCACTCCCTTTCTGAAACGCTGAGTGATCCTTTTGTGCTTAAATCATTGGGATCTCCCATTCGGATTGCAGTGTGTACTCTCCCCATCCGAGCAACTCATGACAGCCAAACCAGTTTTACCATTCACGCAAAGATTATAGGGGCACGCAAACTAGTGAAATTAAGTTAATAAACGTAAGTTTGGGAGGAGCAGGCTCATCTAATCTTCCAATTAATTACCAGTATATAAAAGCAACCTCTTATCTTGTCATAGGGTCAGCTCTCCCAGCAACTCACCTCCCCTACTCCTCCTTTTACATCGGCTCCATCCTCACTAGTCTGGGGTGGTGTAACAGTTAAAGGATGGGCAAGGAGGAGGCGGGAACCAGCTGAACAGTCAACATAAAGTTTAATGTAAAACTCAACTTAAACAAACATAAACAAACAGCAGACACACACAACGCGGAGAGATGAGGGGAGGCATGGGGAGAGGGAAAGGGCAAGCAAGAGACACAGAGAGAGAGAGAGAGAGAGAGAGAGAGAGGAGAGAGAGAGAGAAGAAATTGCTCGCCAGCTCCCGGATGCGCTGTCGCCCAATCCTCAACCGCTCCTCCGCCCTCTGGCAGATGCCAGCTCGCCCCTCCCCCAGCGGACGGCAGTGAGTCCTCCGGCCCCTGGTGGATGGAACCACTCCTCCCCTTCTTCAGTGGACGGCAGCATTTGCTCCAGCTCTTGGCGGTTGGCAGCGACCCCTCCATCCCCAGGCAGACAGCTGCGGCGGCTCCCCTGGTGGATGGCAGCGGTGAAGACTGCGCAACAGCGCATCCCTCCTCCATCCCGGGTTTCAGCACCACTGTAACAGGTAAAGGACAGGCAAGGAGTAAAACCAACATAAACAAACACACACACATGCCGCTCGGCCGCATGCGTCTCTCTCTCTCTCTCTCTCGAACTGGTGCCTCCGGCTCCCCTTTATCTCGCTCTCCCACTGATCAGCTGATTCAGTGCCAGCCATGCACCATCAAGGCTGGGCCATGCCCTCCTCCTTGTCACAGGGTGTTATAAATTTGCTTGAGTTTCGAGTCACCTCCTCGAGCTCCTCCATTGCGGACAGCAAGCCAAACCAGTTTTACCATTCACGCAAAGATTATAGGGGCATGTGAACTCATGAAATAGGGTTTAATCCATGAATTACACTACTTAATTAAATATTTGTTTAAAAAAAATAATTTCAGAAATTAAGACATTCTCCTTGCACATGCACGCAGCAATCGGCCGCAGCAACTCGCACAATGTGGCCGTAGCCACAGATCTAGAGTCAGCTTTTCCCTCTTCTCTGGTAATTAAGGTTTGGACTTGCGGTGGGAAACTGATCCTAGATCATAATTTATGAGCAGCATCATTCCTGAGCAGTAATCAGAATTCTCTATCGATATTCACTCACATACACATCAAGCCTGTGGATAGTGGGAGGCTAAGCTTTCCCCAGACTTACGCATGCTCAACCTATGACTGCAAAGTTATGCTACTCATTAATGGAGTTTCTGTTAATAGTATGAATCTGATTGACAGGTTCAGTGAGATGCTTTGATGTTACTGGATATTCTGGAGGAAGTGTTCTTGTTAATTCCTGGAAGCTTTGGTGCAATTACTGTTTTAATTACATGGCGAAACATGACCCATGGACAAACATAATAAATGATATGAAACATAATCAATGGTCTAAAGAAGGAAGATTCACTCTGTACCGTGACAAATATGGAAACCTCATGATCTTCATCAAAGAACTGAACACAACAGATGCCGGAAGATACCGGATTGGAGTTCATGGCCGATGGTTTATCGAAATGACTTTGAATGTGAAACAAGGTAAGACATTTTGTGAAGTGTTTAATGGAGTTATTGACCTTTTGAAAGCATCTAAATACTGGATGTAATTATTTTGTATGTATAAAATATATACTGTATATATGACAGATTCATGTTGTGGGGTGTCAAAGAGAGTGATGGTGAATAGTGGAGAAACTGCCAACTTCAGCTGTGAATATTCACAAGACTACAAGAATGATGAAAAGATAATTTATAAAGAAGGAAGGAACTCCACTGAGATGATCTCCAGCACATGGGATAAGAAAGAAAAATTCAGTATTTCTGATGACAGATATAAGAATCTCTTCAGTGTGACATCAGCTGCTGTGACACCAGATGATGGAGGAGTTTATTTATGTGGAGTTCAGGTCTACAGACACTCATACAGTTACTCCGTTATTACTACAACTGCTCATCTACACATTATGAGTGAGTAGAACAAATTCTCAATAAAAGTTCACAGAACCTGTGTTTGCAGCAGATTTTATGACGCATAATGTGACATTTATCATTGTCAGATAAAGTGGGTTCATATAGGGTGACCGGTTACTCAGGAGGTCAGATCATCATCAAGTGTGAACACCCTCAGTACAAAACCAACCCAAAATATATCTGTAAAGAATCAGATGGATGTTCTGAGAGGAAGTATCCAGGAGTTGAGAATAAATGGATGGAAGATGGAGATGTTTCTTTATATGATGACACCAGAGGAGGAGTCTTGATGGTGTTCTTTAGAGATCTGAATGCTGGAGATGCTGGAACATACAGGTGTGGAGTCAATGTATCTCAGTATATGGAGTCGTTTACTGAAGTAACACTGGATGTTAAAGAGGGTGAGGAATTTTAAATACTTATTAATCATGCATATTTGAAATGTTAAATCTAATTTTAGGCATTGTATGATTGATACAGTTAATTCGGAAAGAATTCAGACCACTTCACAATTTGTTATGGTGTAGCCTTATGCTAAAATCATTTTAAATAATTTCCCCCCTCATCAATCTACACTCATGCCCCATACTGACAGTGGAAACATGATTTTCAACATTTCTGCAAATGTGTTCAAAATATATATATATATATACTGCATTGACATAAGTCTTCATGTCCCTTGATATGACACTTGAAGTTTAGCTCAGGTGCATCCCATTTTTCTTTGAGATCTTTCTACTCCTTGACTGGAGTCCACTTGTTCTAAAATTGGACTGACAATGCATATAAGAACAAAAGCCAAGCCATGAGGTTGAAGGAACTGCCTGCAGCACTCATGATTGTTTTGAAGCAAAGATCTGGAGAAGGCTACAAAAAGTTCTCAAGAGCATAGAGGCCTTTGAGAAGTTTGGAATAACTAGGACTCTGTGTCTCTGTGAAGGTGTTACTGTTGCCTGGACCATGAAACTCCGCCCCCACTGACAAATGAATTATAATAAAACAGGCTGTTTTCTCGTTTTTGCATATTTCTTTTTAAATGAAAATCCAAAAATTCAAAGCATAATTTTGTTTTTCCATTTAAAAAAGCAAAACAAAACAAAAAAACAAATGAACTTACAATGATCATAAAGACGGTTCAGGGTCTCTGCTTAGTTTGATTGTGAAGACTGTGAGCTGTACAGGAAACCCACAGTGTGCCCACATGAGACTGAACAAACAGAAACATGTACAGAAAGTCTTGTGGTCGGTGGACATATAGCATGAAGTGCCAAATAAGGAATAAGAATATAAACAGACCATTTAAAAACAACAAACATCTCTTTGAAAATGCTGCAGCACAGATATCTTTCAGGACGTATGGTACAATAATGTTAATTTAATGTTTGACCATAATATTGTATGACTAGTATTTTATTCTGTGATCACGCTGTTTTCTTTTGCAGATTTCTCCATGAATATCATCATTTATGTTTGTGTTCTACTGCTGATTAAAACATTAACACTGATGTTTAATGTTGGACAAATCAAGAGACAAAGATGATGCCCTTCTTCACACACCCACTTCCTTTTCTCTAGACACTGTGTCTTTCATCTTCATTATCTAACTTCAATCTGACGTCTCTTAGTGAAACCAGCCCACCTGCCATACAAGAATCAAAATCAGTGTCACTGTCGGAGGTGTGGCCTTGTGTCAGCTTGGCTACACTGAAGTAGTGTGTGATACACTAAAGTTCTTTTACACTTACCCCCAAACCCTTCTTATATACACCATTCTACACCACACAGAAGAATAACAGCATGAAATGCTTCTACTTGTGGTTTTCTTCTGCTCTTATGTGAAGGTTACAGTAAACTAACAAGCCCTTCATGCATTTTTGCAACCAAGAACTACTTCAATCAGGTGTGATAAACAGGAAATGGTTTACTTTAAGAATGGAAATAAAAGTTTCCACTCCAAAGACAATGTGGCGGATGTAGTAAACTACATGAAAAAATACAAATATAATATTGGAGTCGCTGAATTATTTTCATTATTTAAAATTTAAATATCGTTTTAATATAATGGTTTTTGTTTTGTACAAGATTTTCTTTCATCTTCAATGTAATCTTATAATCATTCATTGTAAGTTATTTGTTTTGAATTGTAGTTGTTGAATTAGCATTTTTGTTTGACAGTAAATACACTCTGAAGTCCACTGAATATTGTTTTTGTAATTTGTATGTAAATTCTGATGGCAGAAGTGACTGTATCACGACTGAAAACATTTGAGATTCTCCCACTGCATTCAGATCAGTTTAAAATAATCATGTTAATTACCGGATCAGATTTCACAAATCACGTGCTTCGCAACTTTGTTTGTCAAAACGTTCAAAGATTCACTACATGTGTTGCATTGTGATAAGCTTGTATACAATCGTGGAAGTACCAGTTGTTGTCTAGTGGTAGGAAATTGCTCATCAGCATTTCTGCATTACAATTAACAGCAAACAATGCATATTGCTGCTCTAATAGAAGAACTAATCCAATGAAATCAAGAGTGTATTACAGTTATATTATTTTCTTATTTTTTTTATTATTCATTTTGGCAACATTTCTGCGAAAATATTTGTATTAATATGGGTTAACTGTAAATTATTAATAATTTTAATTATTGATAGGATTATGCAGCTTTTTGAGGCAATGGGGCTTTATCTCACATTTAAAAATATAATTCACATGTGAAATTCTCAAAGTTTCATTACTCAAGGCTTCCGTACACAATTCAATTTACTGCCATCTGCTGGTCAAAACATAAAGCACACTAAATCATTCTGTGTCCTTTGACAACATTATATTTGATTTTGAAGAAATATGGTCAATGCTATTTTGTTGTTTGCACCGTTCAACATATTTGAAATAATGTTAAATAATGTGATGGGTTAATAGACTAACTGTTCATTCAAAAGTAGAGATTAGTAAATAAATGTTCTTGGGGTCTGGGCTGTAACATATTAATAGCAGGTAATTGGAGGTATTTATGTAACTTTATTGAGATAAAAACCTGTGCTGGATTAGTGCTTCTTTTGAATCAAATACCAAACATTCAGTCTAATGAATAGACCAAGTGGTTTTTGCTAAACAAATCAAGCTCTGATACACACTGCAATGAGAAACATGCTTTTATTTGACACAAGCTTTGAAGCTTCAGTATCATACATGACCTCACTGCTGGTAATCATATGATTGACATTCCTGGTCTGCATTTTGTTGCATTTATCATAATTTACTCTTTTACTGTATCTTAAAGTATTTTTGCTTTATCTTATTCACTACTTACCCATTTCACATGAGTATTACACAATCTATGCACACCTTTTATCAGGAGTTCAATAAAATAAATGGCAAAACATCGTTTATCTTTGCAGGGCTTTTGCACAAACAGTGCTCACTCGTCTGCATGGTTTATACGCTTCGCAAAAGCATTATTATCCTTTGCTTACATATAGCACAAACAATGCTCACCCTTCTGCAAGGGCCGGATGCATCACACAGCATTGTTTAGGCTTCTGCAAGGGTATTGCACATACAATGCTCACACTTCTGCAAGAGCTAGATGCATCATATCAGCATAGTTGATCCTTCTGCAAGAGTACTGTATAAACAATGAGTTTACTGGTGTATCTAAGCGCTGAACTGTAGAACTATTTTACCACTATATTCAAAATAATTCTAATGTATCTAATTATCTATTCTAATTAATTCTAAGAGTTTTTATGGTAGAATTATTTTTCTTCAGCTGTCCAAATATTGTCTGTTATCACAAAGTTCATTTTGCACGCAGTCTGATTGCTTGTAAAGATCTCACGTTGAGAAAAATGTACTCTAGTCTCACTAAATAGAATATTGGTACTGTGTCTATGCATCAGACAAAAATTTCAAGTTATACTGTAAACTTATGACCTCCTGGTCATGACCTCTGTGCATAATTCTTATTTCCGAATTCTGATCACTTTTCAGCATCCACACTGAGCACGCAGATCTTTGTTTAGATGTCTTATTCAATATTCTGGCTCCACCTGGAGGCAAATATAAGTTAATGTTTGCTAAATGTCTTGCCTTTGTTTATATTATGTTTTGTCAAATACTGCATCATAAAATGCATGATTTAAGTTTTGGTAGGCAGCTTCCGTTTTCATTAATTGAATTCAACACTTATTTACACTTTACATAAATATGAAAAGAAGTCATGAATGAATGAATCAGGAGGAATGAGGTGCTTTAAAAATAACAGTTGAAGGATGGTTAAATGACCCCAGCAGTATGGCTGAGTTTAGATCTGAAAAGACTGAATAGATAAACAACTTCCAACTTACTTACTCTTTGTTGATTTTGTGCTGTTAAACTTTCCTCAACAGTTTTCCTGAAGTTTGACTGTCAGTTGCTGTCCATGGTGCTGAATCCACAGCTGTGTGTTAAAGTGACAGGACAGTATTTCTCAATCTGCTCCCACAGCTTCAGTGCATATTTAACATGATATAATTCAGATCATTGAGTCTCTAATAATGAACTGATGTGTGGTATCTGGTATGCATTTCCAGCAAGTGTGACAGAGTTCCTCTGTCATTAACCATAAACATAAGCTTACAAATTTTCACACACCCATATGTTGTATAGCAGAATGACATGCTATTGTCAGATCATTTTCTCATTTATAGTAAAAGAGTAAGTAGATCATTCACTTGTTGTTGCTGTGTGTTGTATTGAAGAGGCGATAATAAAATATGCTTTTTACTTTGCCAAAAGTGTGATGATGCAGTATTTATTTATTTTTTCTCCATGTAAACCTCAATTCATATTTAACTGCAAAATCTCCAAAGTTGCCTTCATTTATTTTTTATACTGTATGTTTCAGTTTCATTAGCCGTACTGAACACAAGATCTGTGTGTTACTGAACTGTGTGCTACTATACACCATAAAGAAAAAGAGAATATTCTCTGACAAGAAATGAGAAAATAATGTTATATGTAACAATGTTTGTTATTTTGATAAGATGAAACAAGATGCAGTTTTGGTGCAATGAAAGCTGAAGATGCATTAAAAGTGCAGCTGTATTTGTGCTCTCTATTTCACTCTCTCTCCTGGTTGTGTAAAGTTTGTGGTAGCTGTGACAGATGGAGCTGAGCGTTTCAGCACCTGCCCTCTCATTCATTCAGCCTGTGCAACAGTGTATGATGAAACAATGGCAAAATGTGATAAACTGTAAAAATATATGCACAGAAATCCAAGGTGTTCATGAAAATAATCATTAAATATAATAATATGATGACACATATTGCCAGCCTGCATTATAAAGCAGCATAAATTAGCATTTTTTGTATCTGTAAAATAGCTGGAAGTGGCTTAAACCAGAAGAGGTCCACATTCCTGGTGAATATTGGTTCCCCCTATTGTCACTGATGATTGACTAGATAATCTTAGGCTGTGCAGAGTGTGATAGTCATAAAGTTTTTAACACGCTGTGAATATGAAGGAAAAAAACACACAACAATTTTGCAACTTTAGCTAATTTACAGAAACAGCTCAAGTTCAAACAGTCATCTTATGAACAGTTTATTATTATTATTATTATTATTTTATGAAGAGTCTGGGTATTCAGCCAGGATAATTGAAGTAGGAATCTTTTAGTAAAAACCTTTACCCATGTAATCTGATCTGCTTACGTTATTTGTGAACTGTATTACATGTTCAATCACTTCCGCTAAAGGTCGCTGTTTCTCTTTGATGTATATTGAGTGAATGGTGATGGTGGGAGGGGCCAGTAAATCTGATCATTACTGATAAAGAGCTGAATAAAAAGGAAGTAACTAAAGCAGACAGATGTAGAGACAGACAGATACACACAGAGAACATTCAGCATAAAGAAGACAAACATCCTGTGAGGAGAATCAGAGCTGCTGTGAAGCTGAACTCAACTCACAATGAATATCTTCATCATCTTCACATTCTACCTCATCTCAGGTCAATACACTTCTCTTTCAGTACTGGAAAGATGATGTATAGTTAGCTATTACCATTCCGTTCAGAATGCAGTGATTGATTAGTAATCTTTAATGATGTTTCTGATAACAGTATGAATCTGATTGACAGGTTCAGCAAGAAGCCTTGATGTAACTGGATATTCTGGAGGAAGTGTTCTTGTTGATTCTGGGAGCCGTTGGTCCAATAACCGGAAGTACCTACATAAGCAGCAAAAGGGCAGGCGGAACAATCTTATAGACAATAACTTACCTGATCAACTGAATGAAGGAAGATTCTCTCTGTTTCGTGATACACGTGGAAACTTAATGATATTCATC
The DNA here is from genome assembly GCF_019703515.2 of Myxocyprinus asiaticus. Classification (NCBI taxonomy): domain Eukaryota; kingdom Metazoa; phylum Chordata; class Actinopteri; order Cypriniformes; family Catostomidae; genus Myxocyprinus; species Myxocyprinus asiaticus. Next base: position 53,247,359 of record NC_059351.1, read on the forward strand.
AGAGAACTAAACACACAGGATTCTGGGAAATATCTTGTTGGAGTTGATGGTTTTTGGTGTACTGAAATGAATCTAAACGTTGTGGAGGGTGAGTCAATTTAAGATCAAAATGTTTTTGTTATGAAGCTTCCTTTTCAAAACTACAAGATATACAGTATACAATACATATATTCTTACATGTGAATGACAGATTCTTGTTGTGGAGTGTCGCAGCGAGTAAATTCCAAAAGTGGGGAAACTCTGTTCTTCAGCTGTGGATATTCATTGATTCATAAGAAAGATGTTAAGATCTTTCTAATAAAAAGGAAAGATTACAGTGACGTGATCTACAACACTGTTGCAGGCAGTAAAAATGAAAGATTCAGTGTTTCTAATAACAAAGAGAAAAACCTCTTCAGTGTGAAAATTAATACAGTGACACCAGGTGATGGAGGAGTCTATTTCTGTGCAGTTCAGGTCAAAGGACTCTCATTTAGTTATTTCATTATTACTACTACTGTCCATCTACACATTATGAGTGAGTAAAACAAACTCTCAGTTAGATATAGTTTAAGTTCATACAGTATGTGTTTGTGGCAGATCTGATGAAGCATAATTGATATTTGTGATTGTCAGATAAAGTGGGTTCATATAGAGTGACCGGTTACTCAGGAGGTCAGATCATCATCAAGTGTGAACACCCTCAGTACAAAACCAACCCAAAATATATCTGTAAAGAATCAGATGAGGGATGTTCTGAGAGGAAGTATCCAGGAGTTGAGGATAAATGGATGGAAAATGGAGATGTTTCTTTATATGATGACACCAGAGGAGGAGTCTTGATGGTGTTCTTTAGAGATCTGAATGCTGGAGATGCTGGAACATACAGGTGTGGAGTCAATGTATCTCAATATACTGACAGAGTTACTCAAGTCACACTGGACGTCAAAGAGGGTGAGAAACTTTAATTATTTACTCTCTAACATGTTTAAAAGTATTTAGTATATTTCAATGTATGTTTTATTTTTTTATGATTCAGAACTGACACAGCAGTTGAATAAATCTATTTATCTTGGTGAGGAAGTGAACATCACCTGTCAGATCCCAGAGGAACATGAAGTCAGTTCAACACACTTTTGTAAAGAGGATGATGATCACATCTGTCAAACTGTCAACACATCTGAAGAGACACAAATGAATTCTTTATCTGAGAGAAATGAAGCAAGAGTTTTTACTGTGAGCATCAGTAATCTGACAGTGAGAGATGCTGGAGTTTACTGGTGTGGAACAGAAACCAGTGAAGAACATCTGACTTTCATCTCTCTGACCACTGAAGTTCATCTCAACCTCATCAGTGAGTAAAACAGACAATTCAATTACTTTAATTTGTACAGTATAAGCATAATAATGTTTCTCTATCTTTCTTTGAAGTGCCTCCAGTATTTGGTCATGAAGGAGAATCTGTTGAGATCATCTGTCCTTATGATCCGATCTATAAATCAAAGTCAAAGTATCTCTGTAAGGGGAAGTGCTCCACTAGAGATAGAAATCCTCTCATTGAGACTGTGAGAGACCAGAATGAGACCAAGACTGACAGATTGACTCTGAATGATGACATCACAGCAAGTGTCTTTACTGTGACCATCACTGGACTGACAGCAGAGGATGCTGGGAAATACTGCTGTGCAATGACATTAGAAAGAGACGTGAATTATCTTTGCACTCATCTGATCATTATCAGGAAACAAGGTGAGGGACATGAACAACTCAATATGAATATTACATGTGCCTGAACTGTGTGGAGTGAAATTGTTGTTCTTTTCAGAGCTGATCTTGAATCAGATTGAAGGAGACGACATCTCAATCAAGTGCAAACATCATGATGAACATCAGAACTTCTTCTGTAAAGGACATCAAGCCTCAATGTGTGTAAAGGATGGAGATTCATTGGAGAGAATCAGAGATGATGGATTCTCTTTAAGTGATGAAGCATCTACTGGAGTCTTTACTGTAAACATCACTGATCTGAGACAAGAGGATTCTGGGATATACTGGTGTGGATCTGATGTCATCACTAAAGTCATTCTGAACATCAGAAGAGGTGAGATGATTTCACTTCATTTATTTAAGTTGTAATGCATTTGGGACTGATTTAAATATTGTGTTAAAACAAACTACCAATAATTCGATTATTGAAAGCTTTTACAGAGAATAATGATGTAAATTTCATCTAAAATACAGTTTTTCACATGGTTTGATGGTGTATCAAGTCTTAGACTTTCTCTTGGCTGCAAAGTTTCCACTGGAGGTGTTTTGTGTGTTTTCATGATGATCAGAACCGTTTTCACACCAGCTCAAAACCACAGAAAGCAGTAGATGTTTCAGGGTCTCAGTTTTAACTGTGAAGGTTTAACAGACTTATACAGGAAACCACCAGTATGATCAAGAGTGAACAGAGAGAGAGACACACAAATAGAAGATGCAGATCACAGGTTGTGTGCAGTTTTGCAGAAGAGAAATTTTAATGAAAATCATTTACAGAGTAATTCAGCTTCAACAAATAATTAAAGAAAAGCATGAAAACTCTGAAAGCACAGACGATCAAACTTTACCCCTGGTATTTTTTAAATACATTATAATACTTAAAAATGTAATATTATAAAAATATAATATATTATTTATAATCTATTATTTACTGTTAAAACAGCTGTTTGTGTTGAACTAAAAGGGCTGAAAATGTTTTCAGATCAAGAGCTTCTACTGTATGTGTGCTTTAAACAGGAGCTTTTAATTTATATTTAATGTTGACTGTGTAAACTGGATATGAATGTAATAAGTTTGAATATTTGTGTAAATACAGTATTATTTCATTCATGCATATCTATGTTTTCTGTAATTAAAACAGTGAGTTTCATTTTCAGATTTCTCCATGATCATCATCATTTGTGTGTGTGTGAATCTGCTGCTGATTGGAGGATTCACTCTGATTCTTTGTAAATTAAGACACAACAAGAGACAAGGTGACACACACACACACACACACACACACACACACACACAGTTGCATTTATTTGTGTCTTCTCTTACTGATGTCTTGATTTTGTTTTTTGTTCATCAGAAATCACCTCAACATCAGACAAGAGAAAGAGAGATACAAATAGAACGGTGAGTTACAGTGTGTGTTTTGTGAAAGGGAGTTAACAGAATTCATATGGTACAATGCATGCACTTATAGTAAATGCTTGTATGTTCTCTTTGTTTGAAATATATATTTTTCTATATGTTTGCCATACTGTATTTATTTCAGTCATCCTGTGCAGACAGCAGACGTGATTCTCTCTCAGATCCTTCATCAACTCCTCTTTACTCTACTGTACAGTTTCCCTCAAACTCCTCTGATGGGCTCCTGTATGCTGCTGTCAGTTTCCACAAACATGAAGATTCTCTCACTGATGATACAGTCACATTCAGGAAAGAGGAGATTCACAATGATTATGCCACTATCAGATACTGCACAAGACTGAAATGACTCCTCAATGACAGATTCAGAGCTCCACCAGTTGGAAAAAAAAAAATAGTTTGATTTGGTTTTCAGTTCAGCACAAGTGTATAAAAAAGTAAAAGTATTTATCTTAGACTCATTTGAAAATGTTTAAAAGTTGTTTGTTATTGTGGCCACAGTGCACTGAAATGCTTCTACTTTTATTTTTCTTATGCATTCTTTGGGTGACATTAACCCGACAAAACCTTTGTGACCTTTGCAACACCGAAACACTTAGGTGTGATAAACAGGAAATGGTTTCTTTGGTGAGAATGGACTTAAAAAGTTTCCACCTCAAAAAAAAAAAAAAAAAAAGGACCATATAAAAAAATTTAAAAAAAATATGAAAAAATTAAATGTCAATTGCTTCATTGTTTTCATTATTTTATTGTTATTATTGCTAAATTTTATTTGAAGAATGTTATAATTTCTTTGCTGTTTTTCTTCATCCACCAATGTGTTTTCAGTGTAATGGAGTTTCTTTTTTATTCGTTTTTACAGTTTTAAAGCTATATGATAACGATTATCATCTTTTTCGATTTCTAATTTCTTATTTGCATTGTTAAAGTCAGATACATTCTAAATTTCACTGAATATTTTTACGCTTATTTGTGTGTAAATCCCAAAGTCAGAAAAACTCTTTCAGGACTGAAAAGATGGAAGACACTCCTGTTGCATTCAGCATATGAGCACTTGAATCTTGCTTAGAGAATGAGCTTAAAATAAATGTTTCAACAACTGGATCATTTAGAAAGGATTCATAAATCGCAGTGGAGTTGCGTTTTGCCTTCAAATCACCATGTGTAACATTGTGATAGTCCACTATCTCGACATAAGTGCGTAATGCATGGCGGTTAAGCTGCTCTGCACCTTTTTAGGGTTTGCAACTAGGTAAAAAGGAGTGACGTCTTAATTTAGTTTTTATATTTGACGCAACATAAGCGAATAAAATCAAAGCAATTCAAACTACTAAAAATGCTTTGTGACTGTCAACTTTTAGGTATGTACTGTACTACATCAGAATTACTGGAATATATCATCCGAAGTTTAATAAGGAGGGGTTTTTTTCTTCTTCTTTCTTAAATTGTTTTATCTGTTATATTTGCAACACTTTTCAGGTGCTGAGCCACTAAAACGAAACATCAAAATCCCCACAATTGGTGTCGTGGTTTTTGGAAGAATTCAGCGCAAATATTCTATGGAAAAGCACACCTAAATATTCAATTTGACGTAGGTACAAACCTATTTTGATGTACCCTTTTTTCAGACATTGTTCCGACATTGGCTGTTGTGACAATGTTAATTTTGGACCCTGTCGGATTGCTCCCGAAGATCTCATGTGCTTGCCACACTATCAAAATATCCTGCTGGTAATGTGTCTTGGCATCAGATATGATAATGATCTCTTGAGTTACAGGCCTACTTTTTGACCTTCTGGTCATGATGTTTGTGTATATTTCAGACACTTAACTCAGAGTTTGTCATAATAATTCTCTGATCACTGTCATCATTCACACTAAACACGCAGTCATTTGTTTAGATGTCTTATTCAATCTTCTGGTTCCATCTAGAGGAAAATATGAATTAGGCCTAATGTATGCTAAATGTCTTTGTTTTGTTTATATTATCTTTTGTTAAATCCTGCATCATAAACTGCATGATCAATGTTTCGGTATAGGCAGCTTCTGTTTTCATCACCTGAATTCAACACTGATTTACACTTTCTATAATTATGAAATGAAGGAATGAATCAGGAAGAAATGAGCTGTGCTTAAAGAAACATTTTCAATTGAAGGATGGACGGTTAAATGATCCCAGTGGTCCAACTGAGTTTCTCCTTGTTTACATCTGAATGGAAGTAGATGATCAGGTTCCATTTACTCACTCTTTGTCCAGTTTGTGCTAAACTTTACTCAACAGTTTTTTGAAGTTTGACTGTCAGCTGCTGTCCATGGTGCTGAAATCTGATACGTTACGCTTTCTTGAAATCTGAGTTGTGCACTTAGAGCTGCTGTGATGGCACCATTTGAGTTTGAAGCTGTTCTGTTCACTTAGTCAAAGATTCTTTCTTACGCCGGCATTTTATTTGTCCTTTATTCATACATATATAAACTGATTCTGTTTGTTTCATCAAATGAGGTAATGACATGAAAAGTGCTGCAATATAAAGTTCAGAATTTGCTTAGGGAAATAGGCTATAGGCTAGTGAGATGAAAGTGAGAGACAGTTAGATAATAATGAAAAAATAGTTAAATAATTGACGTGCATTTATAGAAATGAGTCAATTACGTAACCTCCTTTCTTGCTGTCTTCGCGTGGACGTTGTTAAGTTATCGGTTAACAGACTGTACTGGCGTTAAGGTCTGGTCACATCAAAATCGTGCCATTTTGCGAGACGAACTTTGGATGAAAGGTCTGTTCAGACAGACATCTAAAGACATGAAACTAAAAACTATTTCACCCCTGTATACAGTAGGCGGCACTGTTGCTGTTCTACTTGTTTCCACTGCAGCCTGATCACACAGTGAAATCGTAAAGAGTAGACAGATTTTTCTTTCATCAAAATCGGTATACGTTGACCGAAAACACTGAACACTGCCCCCAGTGGCCAAAGCGGTAAGTCTTGTAAGGCATATGGGCACATGTGAGCTCCATTTATGTCCAGGAGTGGTCGCCAAAAGCTAGTAGTGAAGCATGTTGTTTTCAGCTTTACAGGACTTTATACAATGAAGAGAAAAGCATATATTTATAGATTCTATCCCCCAACCCAAACCTTACCTTAACCATTAGTGGAGTAAAAAAGTAATGTTAGAGGGAAAAGTGAAACCTCAGAATCATGCTCATCACTTATTATTCAAAAGTGGTTACTGTCTGGCTTTGTCTCTCACGCAGCTGATGCAACGCGCTGCCAATCGTGCCGGGTGGAAAAGTAAATACATTGAAACCACAGCAAACATATCTGAAAAGAATGCTGCATGTCAGCGCGTCGGCATACAGTCGCCGATCCTAGGGCACCAAAACTATCGGAAACACCATGCCGACTTCACATGCGATCGTGTTGTCCACTGCTAAGACGATTCAGCATTCAATCATCAGACATAAATATATTGAACGCTTTTAAAGCTTTTATTTAGCTAAGTTGGCATAACTGTTTCATTATGCTATTTGTATGTTTTTGATGCATTTTGAGGAATGTAATATGTGTTTTTTTATGCGAGTGAGATGAGTAAAAGGCACTGTTGCATAACATCCTGTTTCTTTATATTTGCACAGGTATTTTACAAGTATATTCCGGCGGACTCCCGAACTGTTGTGTGAGATATGGTGCTTGTTTCAGCCTATGTTCTGTGTTTGTGTTTCTCTGTTGCTCCTCCTACTATCCACTTGACAAGATCATGAGTGTCACCTGATCTGTATTCCAGCTCGTTAAGGGGTGAATGGAGGAGTATAAAAGAACTATTTTAAGATTATTCCTTTGTGAAAAACTGTCATCTTCTGGTCCCAGCGCTCATTGTTGTTTTTCCCATGTGTGTTATTGTGTTACCTGTAGTGTTAAAGTGGACAGTGAAAAGGTACGCTGTGTGTTTTCTGCTAACCTCGGTTTGTGTAAGGTTAGTAGTTGCCCTGAGTGTGTGAGTAGTGTTACAACCAGCCATTTTAAATGTGTATGGTAGTTACAAGTAGCTTATTTTTTACATAGTGTATATAGGTGTATATAGTACCATCCTGTGTGCCCAAGGTTTTTTTTTTTTGTTTGTTTTTTTTTTTTTTTTTTTTTGCATAATTTATTGCTAAAGCCTTTTTTTGTGGGATCATCTGTAGGGAGGTGGATGACATTTTTTTTATTTGAGACCCCTTGTTTTCTCCTGTTTTTGAATAGAGAAGGAGTAATGGATGCATTTGTGACTTTATTTCTCTTTTATTTTGAAAATATGAAAGGTGTTTTTAAAACCCTCTAGTCTTATTTTGTCCGTTTCCCCTCCTGAAGCCTTGTGTGTATATATCCCACAATTTGTTAAATAAAACCTGTTACATTTTCATACTTTTAAATCTGGTGTCGATGTGCTGTGTGCCTGCCCTAGGACCTGAAGACGGGAGTCTCTCTCTCTCTCTCTCTCTCTCTCTCTCTCTCTCTCTCTCTCTCTCTCTCTCTCTCTCTCTCTCTCTCCTCACATTTTGTTACCCTCCTTTCCAGCCCCTAGACGTAGATTGGGGGCCCGTAACACAGTGATATAAATACACGTGGAATAATGTACATTTAAGATTAACATGTATAGTATAAAATATGATGCATAATATTAAAAATAATATAAAAGAAAACATTGGCTCACTGTCTTTATTTAAATAATTGCATATTTGTTTTTAATTGAGGATTTCTTGTGAATTGTTTGAAAAGAGCACCGTTACAGGAACTTTGTTATATTACACTTGCAATAAAAATAGCAGTGAGGTTCTGCACTTTGTTTGTCTACACTCGTAGTAAGAAAAGAGTCTTTTTTATGTGATATTTTACTACGAGCTTAGTCCAAACAAACTGCGAACCTCGCTGCTATTTTTAGCAGCTACTCTCCGAAAAAAAACACACAAAAAAAACAGGATTGACGGAGGGCGATTTTTCAGAACCAATGTGAATAGCGCAATAGGAGTCTTTTGTTTCTATTAAAAAACTGTTGTGGGGTGCATGAGGTGATTATCTGATGTGCTGCGAGCTACGAGGGGATCCTCTATGTTCCGCAACTGCTATTGGGTTCTTGAATAAAGTAAAACTGGGAGGAATTGCAGCCGGTGGAATTTCTGGTGCCCCTCCTAGGGTAAGATGGAGCCTCCCTAGGGAGCTGGTGCCCTACGCAGACTGCATAATATGCGTATATGAAGCGACGGTACTGGGCTGCGTTTCCCAATAACGATTGATCTTAGCAATATATTTATTTTACACAGTCACTGCTTCGTTCATCAGATGTGCATTTTAATATTTTGTTTTCAAAATTTGCTCTGTGGGTCGAGATTAAAGCTTTTATGATCAGTGAAGACAGCGGAGACCCTGTGTGTGGTCCTGCTAATGACAGCAAGCATTATTGGAATATAACGAGGAATGTAAGGAGACGCGTGGGAGCTGCGCTTTAGGGACATTCACCTATCAAAGGGAGATCTGCTCTTTACTCCCAAAAGTGATAACGGTAATAGCAATACTACACAACATGTGCGGTACTACACAACGCGTGGTGCGGGCGAGAGAGCCCTTAGGTGTCAGAGAGGAAGAGGAGACGAGGATGAGGAGCCAATATACATACTGTACGGAGGACTTTTTCTTCTCTCTCTGATTGTAATTTTTATAGTTCTCTGCAACAATCATGCCACCACTTTGATGTTACAAACTAGTCCACAAATAACTTTATTTCTTATTAATTTATCTGTTCATCCAATATTGACTAAACATTTTCTGCATTTATTACTGATGTTATTATTATTATTATTATTATTATTATTATTATCCTTGTCGGTTAAAAATAATAATAAAATAAAACGTATGTATACTGATATTAAATAAGCATAAAGTGTAGCTATAGGTATTTCAATTGTATCAGGTGTATTTTGCATTTGCCTGCAGGTGTCTGCATAAGTGATGCAAGTGGCTAGAGTCTTTCCCATATATTTTACTTTTTGCTTATTGATATTATGCTTCAAATCAACTGTAACCACAAGCTATGCAATCATATTTTTATATTTACATTTATAGCCTATCATCACTGTATTACCATCATTATATTCATGCTTGATGCCTTCTGTGTTCAATGTTCCCGTGAGAATTAAATGCATACGTGAGACCAAATTTATACATCTGGTCTTCTAGTATATCAGTTTGTTACCCTTTTGACCTGTTGATTACCCTTTTGACCTGATGAGGTTTCAGAGCTGGAATGAGAGAGCATAGTTTATGTCTGCTATTGTTCTAAGAAGCGTGCAGACATAGAGCAGACATAGACCTAGTACACAACAGGATATGTTTCAGGACACCTGTCCTCGGATTTCACTGAGATAAGTACATTTACAAGTCGTTTGCATAAACAAATGTACGAGTGGATCTATAGTCTATCTTTCCACTCAAACCACATGTTTCACACCTCTGTACACCATAACCACCTGACCTGACACTTAGGGTCATTACATCATTGTGCAGAACTTTCTGCATCTAGAAAGGAAATGCCTGCTGGCACAGTCCCAAGAGGGTATAAAGACCTTATCGAATATCTGGGTGTCAGACTAACATCTCAACTCTCTAGCTCTTCGCATCTGATCTCCAACTTTGAGCCCTCATCTCAACTCATCTCTGTACTTTAACTTTATTTTCTATTTTACTTAGTTCATTTGACAAAGACAAGACTTTCTGTTATTAGGTTTATTCCAGACTTAGTCCTTGGATCCTTAAGATATATCTACTTAACATTTATAATCAGTCATTTATTTTCTGTATTATCGCATTTATTCAGTATTCATTAATTCATTTTTATTCATTTATACATTTTTACAAATTAAAAGTTGTTATTCCTTCTACAGATCATCTGATTTATTGAACTCATTTCCATCTGCTGGATCTCACTGCATCAGTAAGTCTGTGTCTTTACGATGCTCTTTGCGCTGTACGATTACTCCAGAGCACTTGTTAATCTACGAGCATTTTCCTGTACTACTTAAGTTATGATGGCTTTGGGAAACGGGCCGCAAAACTAAGATGAATCGTAATATGTATTCTACAATCTACTAAGGTTTATGATGCTATTGGGAAACGAGGCCCTGACCTATATTATTTTAATACCAACAAAGAAGTCAGTAGTTTTAACCATTTTGAATAAATTCATTTTTTTATGAATAAACATGATAAACATAATATAACATGATATAAACATGATGTACTGTTATGAAAAAAGATTTGTGTGAGTTTTCGCTGAGCTGGAGATGTCAGAATAAACACCTTGGTAATGGCGTACTTGTTCACTGCTCTTACAATTTAAAGGTGCAATATGTAACATTTTTCATGTAATATTCGTTTTTTTTTTTTTTGCCAATGTGTGAACGGCTTGTAACGCAGTGTAAAAAATGAGCCCTTCCCAGACTTCCTAGGTTGCCTATTAAAGCCTGTAGACTGATTTTCATACGAAGGGAGCGGGTCGCTTTTGCCAGATAAATCCAAAGGATGTGATGTTTATGCGTGCTCCCGAGAGCCTTGCCTCAGTGCTTCCACTATTTAACACTGTCAACAGACAGTCTGCAACGCTAGATAACGTTAGAGATGGAATCGAGCAAACGGCCGGCTCCAAACACAACACCGACTCCTACACAAACTCAGATTAAGCCAAAAAAAAAAAAAAAAATGTTTTTACTGAATCCCGTCTGGCTAAGCGGGAACGTGATCGTGGTTGAGCGAAAACTAGACATCGGGAAGACATTTGATTCCTGGTGGGACCTTCATTCGGTTTTGGGGATCAAAACAGACCCTGAATTGGCATTCTTCTTATTGGACAGGTAAGTTTACATAACGGCAAAGCATGTGAAATATAGTGCCATAAGGATTGACCTGTGTTATTTTAGCTAACTTGATCTTGCCTGCTAACGCTGACAAATTGCAAGCTACCTTGCTTCGTAACTTTCATGTAATTTAAACGATCTTCTCTTTATACTAAAAGTCAAGTTAATGTCAATGTTAATCTGTAATTATTCAGCAAGGTAAACTACAATAACACATGAAATGAATGCTAGACAGTGTTCAAGATAATGCAAAAAGCTCCATTCATTAGTGTAACGTAACTTGATTATACAGAAAATATATACATTCTATTATTATAAAACAACAGCGCATCGATATGTCAAAATGACAGTTGTGATGAAATCACATCAGTACTGAATTGTATCAACATATTTATAATATACAGTCTATTTTATAAACAGCTACTGTCATCATCCACCAAATTTAGCTAACAGCAATTGATAAAGCTGGCTAGCTAGCTTAGGCTATGGTATAATTGCAGTCAATGTATCATGCAAAGAAAAGTGATTACTTCAAACTACAGTCTCGCATAGTCAGACCTATATCCACACTTTATTTTAGCCCTGTTCCAGCACTGGAGAGTCAAATATAATATACAGTCTCAAAGTTTGGAGTAAAACAATCATAACTGTGTCATTTTAATTATGCTACCTCATCTGTCAGCATGATGCCGGTGAATCATGTTCAGTCTCTTTGTTTTGGTCGATGCTCGCGTCCCTATGGAGTGTGTGCGCGCGATCACGAGCAACAGGCTGCAATTCACTTAACGGCCACAGGTGTCATTAATAACAAGGGTTTCTGAATCTTACATACTGCACCTTTAAATGATTGATCAGGGGCGGATTATGGCTAGCAATGGCCCCAGCGCCATTTTCATTTAGAGCATTTTTGTGATGTAGGGCAAACAGGCAGTAATAGCAATGCATTGTATATAGTCTGTGTATCTTAAGAGGACATCATGGGCTTTTCAGAGATTGGCCATGACAACTTCCTCTCCTTGCTCTATAGAAATGTATGACATTGCAGTTCAGCACCTAAATTGCAATATGATTAAAAAAAAAATACACCAAATACTATACTGATATTTGAAAAAAAAAATTACATTGTATTTTTTTATTTTTTTTAATAGTAAGATCACATTATAATAACAAACTGTGAGATATTTACCAAAACCTCAAGATCTATAAAATGACAGAGCAAGCTGCATATGTAAAATAAATCACACTTCAAATATTTCTTTAAAAATTATATGTCAGTATTTTAAAAGATTTTTATTATGGTGGACATGAATGGAATGATGATTGAGAGATATTCCTGAAAAACCTGTTGTATCATATTTGATACATTTTCAACATGATTTGTCTATAAAATAATGACATTTTAAGTGAGCACATGTTGCTTCAATTCAATAAATACAGATTTTGAAATACCAGTAATATTTTACTTGATCAAAATCAGCAAAGATTTCACATTAAATAGACGAGTGCATCACAGTGTGAAGGTAGCCATTTTGGAAAATATATTACTAGGTCTTATACATCCAGAAGAGCATGGAAACTTTCACCAGGAGGCAGTAAACATCTAGTACACAGCATACAACAGGTTTTTCAGCTGAGTTTTAATCATGTTGGTGATATAGAGGCTCTAGAATGTCATGTATCTAGAATGTCCTCCTGAGCCCCTTGTGGACAAGGTCTATGCAGCGATGCATGAGGTCGAAGACACCTTTTATCTGTTCTGAGAGGTTTTTCAGTGATCACTGGAGGAGCTAAACATGCAGAGCTAGCTGATGCTTTGGGCTTTGATAGGTCTGGAGGGGCAGAAAGAACAGGGAAAATAGTATGTAGTAATAAAAACACAGATGCTCCAAAGCATGTATCGAACAAGCAGCACAATTTCCAATGAAGGCCCATATCGAGGCATGTATTAGTTTTAGATAATCGAGTGACTGATGGCAAATGAAGCCTGGCTTTCTGTTCAATCATATGTGCTCTCACGGTATGCAAGAAACTTTCCAGGAATAGATGGTTACGATCAGCTCGGAGTCCAAAAGTTGTCTTTGTACTAATTTTGTCTGAAAAACAAAAGCGGATATGAAAAAAGAAAATATGGCAGAAATAATGATTGGGAAGACGTGGACATAGTATAGTGCTCAGACCATATATTTATTTGTTAAAATTCTTTCTTGTTAGTTTATTACAATAAAACATAGTCATGATTGAATTGTTGCTTTCCATTCTTGTACATAAAGATGCATGATAAAATGTGACAGGTTGGAGAAATTTGCCACTGATGCTGCATTTCACAATACATGATTATGTGGCATCTTTGACATCTCAAGAATAGCTCAGATCACGTTGTTGAACTGCTCATACTTGATGAGCATCACAGACCAAAGCGAGCAGATATTAGGCTGTGATCCAGGGGTTTTGTCGCAAACCTCGGAAATATGTTAGCTAAATCAGATCAAAATCCGACCAAAAATAATTTAGTGAAGGCACGGCACTAGACATAACCTGGCAAATGTTTAGTAACTACAATAATTATGTCTCAGTAGAAGTGTTTCCCTGCTTAAATACAGGACATCCCAAATAATAAAGGACAGTTTGCAAACCCAAATGACAGGAACACCTCAGAATGAGTTTATAGCAGCAGAACCTCCAATGTCAGCTAGAGGTCGCTGTTTCTCTGTGATGAATATTGAGTGAATGGTGATGGTGGGAGGAAATCTGATCATTACTTATAAAGAGCTGAATAAAGAGGAAGTAACTAAAGCAGACAGATGTAGAGACAGAGAGATACACACAGAGAACATTCAGCATAAAGAAGACAAACATCCTGTGAGGAGAATCAGAGCTGCTGTGAAGCTGAACTCAACTCACAATGAAGATCTTCATCATCTTCACATTCTACCTCATCTCAGGTCAATACACTTCTCTTTCAATACTGCACAAATCATGATGTACTCTACTTAAACTCTCTAAATCCATATACAGTAATGATGTATAGACAAATAATTATTTAATGATGTTTCTGATAACAGTATTAATCTGATCAGGTTCAGTGAGATGCTTTGATGTGACTGGATATTCTGGAGGAAGTGTTCTTGTTAATTCTTGGAGGAATTCGTACAATTACCATATACAAATTGAAAAGGAAACTCAGGACGAGTGGATAACCATACTGAATTTAAATAAACATGATCAATGGATTACTGAAGGAAGATTCTCTCTGTATCGCATCAGTAATAGAAAGCTCATGATCTTCATCAGAGAACTGAAAACAACAGATGCTGGAAGATACTGGATCAGAAATAAATATTCATCTGGTTTTCAGTCTGTTGATATGACTTTGATAGTGAAAGATGGCAAGTAAATTGTTAGATCTAAATCGTTTTATAACTAAACAAATAAAGGTACAATTCAAGGCAGTCATTGTTACATGGTACAATATTTAACATAATATCTTGTGTATTAAAGAATCATGTTGTGGGAGGTCAAAAATGGTGACTGTGAATAGTGGAGAAACTGCTGAGTTCAGCTGTGAATATTCACAGAATCACAAGACTAACTGGAAGACAATATTCAAAGAAGGAAAAACATCCATTGAGGAGATCTACAGCACATGGAATATGAAAGGAAGATTCAGTATTTCTGATGAAAGATATAAAAATCTCTTCAGTGTCAGAATTACTGCTGTGACACCAGATGATGGAGGAGTTTATTTATGTGGAGTTCAGATCAACAGACACTCGTACAGTTACTCCATTACTACAACTGTTCATCTACACATTATGAGTGAGTACAACAACAACAGAAACACGTACTCCCTTACTACTGTATATGTGCATATTATTAGTAAGTAAAATAAACTCTCAATCGAATCATTTGACTTTGTTCTCACTTTTTCATTTCTTTTTTTTAAATGCTAGTAATATCAGTATATTTTAAAGTGTAAACAGAGTTTGATTTATTCAGATGTGATTTGTATAATGTGATATTTGTGATTGTCAGATAAAGTGGGTTCATATAGAGTGACCGGTTACTCAGGAGGTCAGATCATTATCAAGTGTGAACACCCTCAGTACAAAACCAACCCAAAATATATCTGTAAAGAATCAGATGGATGTTCTGAGAGGAAGTATCCAGGAGTTGAGAATAAATGGATGGAAAATGGAGATGTTTCTTTATATGATGACACCAGAGGAGGAGTCTTGATGGTGTTCTTTAGAGATCTGAATGCTGGAGATGCTGGAACATACAGGTGTGGAGTCAATGTATCTCAATATACTGACAGAGTTACTCAAGTCACACTGGATGTCAAAGACGGTGAGGAACTTTAATTATTTACTCTATAATATGTTTTAAAGTATTTGTTCTTATTTCTGTTGATGTTTTTCATGCTTTGTAGATACATCACTGGTAAAGGAGACAATTAAATCTGTTTATCTTGGTGAGGAAGTGAAGATTTTCTGTCAGATCCCAGAGGAACATGAAGTCAGTTCAACACACTTTTGTAAAGAGGATGATGATCACATCTGTCAAACTGTCAACACATCTGAAGAGACACAAATGAATTCTTTATCTGAGAGAAATGAAGCAAGAGTTTTTACTGTGAGCATCAGTAATCTGACAGTGAGAGATGCTGGAGTTTACTGGTGTGGAACAGAAACCAGTGAAGAACATCTGACTTTCATCTCTCTGATCACTGAAGTTCATCTCAACCTCATCAGTGAGTAGAATACAATTTACACTGAACAAATAAAGCAAAAATGATCACTGGCATACAGGACACCCCCACAGGACACTCCAACCCCATGTGAAGAAACTTATCGAGAGGAAACGCAAAACTTATCGCGAATATATGCAAACTGTAATGCAACAAAACGCAAACATTATTGTGAGGCAATGCAAAACTGTTGTGAGGAAATGCAAACAATTGTAAAGAAACTTATTGTGAGGGTGCCTGGGTAGCTCAGTGGTAAAAGACGCTGGCTACCACCCCTGGAGTTCGCTAGTTCGAATCCCAGGGTTTGCTGTGTGACTCCAGCCAGGTCTCCTAAGCAACCAAATTGGCCCGGTTGCTAGGGAGGGTAGAGTCACATGGGGTAACCTCCTCGTGGTTGCTATAATGTGGTTCGTTCTTGGTGGGGCCACGTGATAAGATGCGCGGGTTGATGGTCTCAGACATGGAGGCAAATGGGATTCATCCTCTGCCACCCAGACTGAGGCGAATCACTATGCGACCACGAGGACTTCAAAAGCACATTGGGAATTGGGCATTCCAAAAAAAAAAAAAAACTTATTGTGAGGGAAAGCAAAATTTGGCGCAGAAAACACAACTCTTATCGCTAAAGAACACTAACCTGATTGCAATGAATTGCAAACGATTGCAAGGAAATGCAAAACTTATCACGACTGAGCGCAAATCCTAACGCAAGAGCATGTACAATATATCGTGAGGAAACCCAAAACTTATGGCAAGGAAACACAAAATGTATCGTGAGGAAACACTAAACTTGTTGCGAAAAATGCAAAACTTATCACAAGGAAATGCAAGTCTTTTCGCAAGGGAACACAAACCTGATTGCGAATGAATGCACACTATTGTGAGGAAACGCAAAACTTCTTACGAAGGAACGCAAAACTTATCACAAAGGAAAACTAAACTTATTGTAAGGGAACACAAACTATGGCGAGGGGAAGCAAAACTTGTGAGAGAACACAAAACTAATCCCAGGGAACTTAAAACTATTTCAGGAAATAAATACACTCCCTGTCCTCTAAGTGGCTCTGTACATTTTAATGCTGCACAGTGGTGGGCAAAATTTTCAAGGGATTCAGTATCGCAGGAAACACACTCGAATCACACGCTCAAATGTTGATTATTGATTTGTGTGCAAGACTGCTGTTGAGTAAGACAGTGACAGTGTAAAGATATTGAGACACTGCAGGAGCTTTTACCTGTCTTACTGTCACTGCTTTCCCATGATGTGAAGGAGCTCCATTCTAGAATCACGGAAACACTTCCCTCTCATTTTTGGTATGATCGATTGTTTACCAAGTGGTTTAAAATTAAAATCTCCAGCAGTGGCGTGCTGTTCACCTGGTGTAGGGCACTGAATTTAAACTTTCAAAATGTCAGCAATCTAGAAACATGACCAAAATATATTTTAGCGCATAACAGAAAAAAAGAGAAGTATTTAAGAGAGGGCTAAATTGGCCAATATAACATTACTGTCTGACTCCATCAGCGATACTGTTTTACTGTCTTTAACTATCAAGTATATTTGTATGCAAGAGGTGGTGCAAAGTAACGAAAGCAAGTTGATTTGGAGTTAGTAAGTTAACATGTATTAAAAAAACTTCTAATTTGCAGAGAAAGTGGGTTCATATAGAGTGACCGGTTACTCAGGAGGTCAGATCATCATCAAGTGTGAACACCCTCAGTACAAAACCAACCCAAAATATATCTGTAAAGAATCAGATGGATGTTCTGAGAGGAAGTATCCAGGAGTTGAGAATAAATGGATGGAAAATGGAGATGTTTCTTTATATGATGACACCAGAGGAGGAGTCTTGATGGTGTTCTTTAGAGATCTGAATGCTGGAGATGCTGGAACATACAGGTGTGGAGTCAATGTATCTCAATATACTGACAGAGTTACTCAAGTCACACTGGACGTCAAAGAGGGTGAGAAACTTTAATTACTTACTCTCTAACATGTTTAAAAGTATTTGGTATATTTCAATGTATGTTTTATTTTTTTATGATTCAGAATTGACACAGCAGTTGAATAAATCTATTTATCTTGGTGAGGAAGTGAACATCACCTGTCAGATCCCAGAGGAACATGAAGTCAGTTCAACACACTTTTGTAAAGAGGATGATGATCATATCTGTCAAACTGTCAACACATCTGAAGAGACACAAATGAATTCTTTATCTGAGAGAAATGAAGCAAGAGTTTTTACTGTGAGCATCAGTAATCTGACAGTGAGAGATGCTGGAGTTTACTGGTGTGGAACAGAAACCAGTGAAGAACATCTGACTTTCATCTCTCTGATGACAAAAATCCAACTCACATTAACTAGTAAGTAAATATACTTTACTTCTGTGCTCTGAGTTTTTCAAAATTCCTATTCCAATTCTTGTCCATCTGTTAAGATTTCTATCAAACTCGTCCTGCACCATTTGCACTAGAGACATGTGTGATGGCTAAAGTCATGCAGCTTATTGAGTACATGTTTGCTGTGTCTTTTGTAAACGATAGGGTGAACAATGTTTGCCCAGCGGGTGAAAAATGTGCGAAAAATCCAAGGGAGAATATGCACGACACGGACGGCTTTCGCTGTGACGCACCGTTTCTGTGTTTATATCAGCGGCTGCATCTGAATACTGGAAAATGTTACCTTCGGAGGTTGTATATGGTGCTTTTCAAACTGTTCTTTGACCAGTTTACTTAAGATTTCCATTAATTAAAAAAACTGTCAGTTAAGCCGTTAACTGATTAGGCAGCAAGTCAGCAGCCTACGTTTTTGTATGCAGCCAGCGTCTTCCGCTAAATACGTTTACATGCATGTACCCACGTGAAAATTGACAGGGGAGGATAGGGTGGCAGTTGCTGCGACTGTTTTTCATCTTGCATTTGCTTTTATGACACTATCGGTTAGGTTTAAGGTTTAGGGTAGGAAGGACTGTTTTGTTGATTTAAAACTTATTAGAGTATTAACCTTAAAATACTCATCTGTTTGGGATAAAATTTAACTCGCTTCTAGCACCACGCAGTGGACATTTCACCTTGGTAAGTGTAGGAAGCCACATAATATCACCACAGTCACAACTTTCATGAGATCAGTCTCTAGAATGTAGTTCAACTAATTGCGGAAAAAAAGTGAGATCCATTCCTCCTTTTGTAAAACACACTGTATAACATAATAAAATAAGATGGTTTGACAGTCAACATGATTAGAAAAACAGCCACCTGAAAAAATGGTAACGCAATACACGCTAACTTCAAAAGTAGTTTAATTATTAAAAATAAATAAAGCAAATTAACCAGTGTATTATATTTATTTTTCCAAGGGCCTCCAGTATTTGGTCATGAAGGAGAATCTGTTGAGATCATCTGTCCTTATGATCCGATCTATAAATCAAAGTCAAAGTATCTCTGTAAGGGGAAGTGCTCCACTAGAGATAGAAATCCTCTCATTGAGACTGTGAGAGACCAGAATGAGACCAAGACTGACAGATTGACTCTGAATGATGACATCACAGCAAGTGTCTTTACTGTGACCATCACGGGACTGACAGCAGAGGATGCTGGGAAATACTGCTGTGCAATGACATTAGAAAGAGACGTGAATTATCTTTACACTCATCTGATCATTATCAGGAAACAAGGTGAGGGACATGAACAACTCAATATGAATATTACATGTGCCTGAACTGTGTGGAGTGAAATTGTTGTTCTTTTCAGAGCTGATCTTGAATCAGTCTGAAGGAGATGACATCTCAATCAAGTGCAAACATCATGATGAACATCAGAAATTCTTCTGTAAAGGACATCAAGCCTCAATGTGTGTAAAGGATGGAGTTTCATTGGAGAGAATCAGAGATGATGGATTCTCTTTAAGTGATGAAGCATCTACTGGAGTCTTTACTGTAAACATCACTGATCTGAGACAAGAGGATTCTGGGATATACTGGTGTGGATCTGATGCCATCACTAAAGTCATTCTAGAAGTGAAAAAGAGTTAAGTACTGTTTTCTAAAAGCAGACAGTTCTGGGTTGCGTTTCCCAAAGGCATCACAAACCTAAGTTTATCGTATAGACTATTGGCATCAGTGGTTTCTATGATCTACTTAACCCTTGTGTGTCAATAACTAAAAGTTACTCAGAGGTCCTTAGAAGACAAAAATGTCAATGTCAAAAAACTGCCATAATAATATTATATATTAATATTATTTTCCACTTTCAATGAGTTATTTTTTTAATCAACATCAGTCCTGATCATAACTACCAAATATTCATTCATTTTCAGGATTTTAACCCTTTAAATGCAAGTTTGCTTACATAATTTTTTTACACATACACACACAAACAAATTTCACAATACATAAATACAAAACACACTGACATCCATACCAACACACCCACACAATTTTAGCTGCATCATTTGTTCAATTGTCCTGCAGTGCTCTATAATACAGCAAACAGAAAATAGGAAAAAAGCATGTATTTGCTCCATAGCCTAAACATCTGGTGGAAAATATAAAGAATTTACATTTTGAAGCCAGAGGTCTGGAATGTAAGCATAATATCATAGAATTCATGATTTTATGCTTTAATGGCACTGGGATCAAATATTGTAACTATTTTGTGTACACAGTGTATTATAGATGTATTATAGGAAAATTCCCACAAAAATACACACCTTTGGCTAAATTTTATGCCGTTGGCATTAACACAGACAAAATGATCAGAAGAACAAAAATGAAAAAGACAAAGATTTCCCGAAGGCCGCACAAGGGTTAAGCTTATGATGCTTTTGGGAAACGCACACCTTTTATGTTGATTTAATTTTATCATGATGTATAGTAGAACCCCATGCCCAAAAAAGAAACATGATTCTAGGCAATATGTTGTTTTAGTAAATATCGACAAGAGTTACAGTGGGATTAAAAGTCCAAGATATTTGAGCAAGTTTGTGCTTATTGTGGAAAATGGGACTCCACCCCTTAAATCTAATGACTCTGTTCAACATTGTTCAGAGTTTATTATTATTTCTCTTGACCTCACAGATAGAGGAAGATTTAGAATTTCATAAATGGTTGAGTGTGAAGTTCTGGGGGCTTTGTGATTTCCTTTGTTTATGAAAGAAGAAGTGAGAAAACTGTAGAGCAAAAAATAGATTTTAGGGAATTCACAGATGCAACTGATATCACACTATTAAAATCAGATGTTTTAAACTATTACTGTCATTCTGTGTGTTCCTGTTACACTGTATGCTGAATGTGTTTGAGATTTTGTGTTTTATTGGTTTATTGAGGTTGTTGTTTGGAGAATGTAGCTTGTTTTTTTTTTTTATTTTTTTTTATTTATGTATTTTTATAACATGCCACAAGCTCAAATATCTCTCTCTCTCTCTCTCTCTCTCTCTCTCTCTCTCTCTCTCTCTCTCTCTCTCACTTTATTTGTCCACCAGGTGTTTCTGATAAAATCAGTGCTTGCGTTTGTGTGGTCCTGTTGCTCATGGGTGGAGTAGTCCTGTTGTTATACAAATTTAGAAATATCAAGACACCAGGTGATGTTCTTCAACACACACACTTGTTAATGGTCTACTGGCCTCACAGGACCTGGTACAATGTTGACTTAGACGATGGAAATATGTATATGTATATCTGACAAATGTAGTACCACTGAAAAATAAAACAGCAAGGCATCAGAGTTCTATATGATGTTTCTGATTTGTGGTTTGACTCTTGCTGTATTCCACAGACCGCAGCAGCTCCACAGACAGGACAGAGATGCGAAGTGGACAGGTGAGGGTGTGTGAGACTTTTAGAGGGTGTGTGAGACTCTTAATCACTGTTTGTCTTTGCTTGTATTTAATACGTGATTTTGGTTTAAATTTACTGTCTATTTTCAGGTCTCCCATGCTGCCTGTGACTATGAGAATATTAAAGACATCAGACAATATCCAGTCTCACATCCTGAGGAAACTGTACTATATTCTAGAGTGAAGATCCCCACAAACTCTTCTGATCCACATATGTTATATTCTACAGTACAGTTACCAACAAATCTCTTTAATCAACATGAAGTATTATATTCAACAGCAAATTTCCCCTCAAACTCCTCTGATGGGCTCCTGTATGCTGCTGTCAGTTTTCAGAAACATGAAGATTCTCTCACTGATGATACAGTCACATTCAGGAAAGAGGAGAATTAATCTGATTACACAAATGTAAATCACCACACAAGACAAATTATTCAGTAAGAGATTACTGTATAAACTTGCATTGGTTCACAGGTCTTGTATAAATGATGAATAATAGTTAGAAAATATTTTTCTTAGCATTTTTTAGCTGTTATACTGTAACAGTTATTTTTAGTTCAATTAGCATACGGAAGCAGAAAGAAAAAGTGGCCAATTTACAGTGTGTTATCATTTGGTTACTGTCACCAGCAGTTGTGCAGATGTACAGACAGTGTGTGACAGATATGTATTCATATTGAATATTGTGCGCCATGTTCATTTGTCTGAACCATTCACTGTATATAAATGTATTTAGTTAAAGCGTAATGTTCAAGTATATGACGCATCATATAAAAAATGATTCATCGGTAATGATTATTTAAAGGCTTTGAAATGTCAGCATCATAAAGTATGTGAATGCATTATTATGTACGTACACATATTATAATAGGCCAGGTTTAAAATGCAACACTTTAAACCATATGTAACAGGGCGTTCCTGCTCTGCGACTCTATCCACCAAGGGTGCGGTGGATTTCATTTCATTTAAATGGTCTGTTTGAGTTTGTCTTCCTCTGCTGTTTATAATTAGACATGCAGTTAGGATGGGCTCTTTTGACTACATACACTGAATGCCCTAGCAATTATCTGTGCATGTTTTAATCTTTAAGTAGACCTTGTACTTAGAAACTGCCCTACTGAGAAGAGTCTACAATCAGTCTACATCTATGTGATTTGCTGGTTTAGCGTGTTGGCCTGCTGTAGTCCCAGCCAAGTCTGGAGACAAGTGCCCAAAACTGCTCTAAAACCATCCAAACAGACCTGATTTCATGCTACCAGATGTTTTTGACGCTGAATTTATTATGAAGGTAACATTTTACTACTGAAGCGTAAGCACCCTTCATTTAATGAAGTCATTGATAATTTTCTACAGTAACATGTGGCTCATTGTCTTTTTACATAACCTATATGTAACATGTTTAATTGTGCAAAAGAATAGCCAACAGTTTAAAAAAGACAACATTTCTGATTTTTAACACTCTAAATCCCATATCACAGACCACATGAACATCCAGCACTTCAAAGTTTGCAGTGCACATATAACTAGATAGAAACTGTGATGCTGGCTTGACAAAGCCTTGCCTGAAAGTTTACACTAGTTTTAAAAGTTTAAGTTTGATGGTTATACAGACATTACAGTAAGCCATGTATATACTTATGTATTTTCATAAGACGGATAAATAAAAAAAAAAATTAAAAAAAAACATTAAATGATTTGTTTTGCTATATTTTTTTAGCTGTTCTTAATTTTAATTGCTTTAATACTGATTTTTATTAGCTGCATTTTTGGATTTCTCAAATTATTATTACAAAAAGAGATTCTATTGTTGTTTCTTGTGTAGTTAATGTTTGTCATATCAATATCCCTGTGTATTTAGTTACAAATGTTGTAAATAAGCTTATCAAAACTAGACAAAGTGCAGGGATCAGATTTTACATTTTCGTCGATCAATCAGTCAATCAAATCAAATACATCTTTTGGAGAATAATTCTTATTTTGTGATTCAGTGTTGCTTTTGTTTTTACTGTCCCATTTAGGGAAGGTTTCATCTGACAGAGTTAAAAGTAATGATGGCAAAATGAAGCTTTCTGAAGCAATGAGGCTTTTAAAATAATATACTAAAATTGGGCTCATTGCTGGAAGCTTTTCTACTGCCTTTACATACTTACACAATGCATTGTTAATTTTACTGCCATCTGATTGTCAAAAGGATGAAGTGCACATACTGTATATACTACATCACTGTTGTCCCATTACTACTAGAGATGCAATGATATGGGATTTTGTGGGCAGATAACCTATAACACACAGCTCATTGTGGCTGATATGATAACCAATATATATATATATATATATATATATATATATATATATATATATATATATATATATATATATATATATAAATTATGGTGTCCATTTATATACTGTAGGTGTTTACAGTAATCCTGGTGACTCACTCACAGAGACAGAACAGCTGTTATAATGTATTGAACCAAAATGAGGTGATAAACTACATGTAACGAATATTAAACAACAAAACAAACCCTACTCTCTGTATACATGGTGTATTATTAGTACCAGTAGCCGGACTGCAAGTGCAGTGGTGGTTTGTGTGTGTTATGAATGTGCTTGCTTGTGCTTATTTGCGTCTCAAGCAGAAACGATTGCTACAGCGCTCATCTGTGACAGTTCCACTGTATAACTTATTAAATGTGCTGTTTTAGGTTGTGCTTGGACTTGTTTTAATCACAATGCTGCAATGTAAGTAACGACATGCTATTTCCCACATTATGTTTATGTAAACGATTGCCCCCAAGTAACATACATACATGTTTATGTCACGTTTCGTTTATTATATTCATATAAATGCCATTGTGTAATAACAACACTTTTCACATTTCTGGGTTTGGAATATGCAAGTAAACTAGTGAGTTTCTCACTACATTTGAAAGGATGCTTGTTTGAACAGTATGTACTGAATGCATGTTTTGTAAAAATACATTTTTGCAATAAAGGTTTTTGTAACAGAAGTTTCCCCACATCCTTTGTTACCAATACAACTTCTCCTATCACAATCACTCAGAGGTTGTTCAAAAGAGGAAGAACTCAAATTGAAAAACACACCTAGACATGTTTTTAAAAATAGTAGCTATTGTATAAGAACAGATGCAAATGGACAACCATTCTGAGTGGACACACACACACACATATATATATATAAACCAATCAGCCACAACATTAAACCACCTGCTTAATATTGTGTAGGTCCCCCTCGTGCTGCAAAAACAGCGCCAACCCACTTCTCAGAATATCATTCTGAGATGATATTCTTCTCAGCACAATTGTACAGGGCGGTTATCTGAGTTACCGTAGACTTTGTAGTTCGAACCAGTCTGGCCACTCTCTGTTGACCTCTCTCATCAACAAGGCATTTCCGTCCACAGAACTGCCGCTCACTGGATGTTTTTTGTTTTTGGCACCATTCTGAGTAAATTCTAGAGACTGTTGTGTGTGAAAATCCCAGGAGATCAGCAGTTACAGAAATACTCAAACCAGCCCATCTGGCACCAACAATCATGCCACGCTCCAAATCACTGAGATCAAATTTGTCCCCATTCTGATGGTTGATGTGAACATTAACTGAAGCTCCTGACCCATATCTGCATGATTTTGTGCACTGCACTGCTTCCACATGATTGGCTGATTAGATATTCGCATGGATGATTGTTGGTGCCAGGCAGGCTGGTTTGAGTATTTCTGTAACTGCTGATCTCCTGGGATTTTCACGCACAACAGTCTCTAGAATTTACTCAGAATGATGCCAAAAACAATAAACATCCAGTGAGCGGCAGTTCTGTGGACAGAAACACCTTGTTGATGAGAGAGGTCAACAGAGAATGGCCAGAATGGTTCAAACTGACAAAGTCTACGGTAACTCAGATAACCGCTCTGTACAATTGAGGTGAGAAGAATATCATCTCTGAATGCTATTCTGAGATGCGGGTTGGCGCTGTTTTGGCGGCACAAGGGGGACCTACATAATATTAGGCAGGTGGTTTTAGTGTTGTGGCTGATTGGAGTGTATAATGTATAGGGATGTAAATTAAGTGTCTTGGCCAAATTTGACCACTGGCCTCTATTAATAATGACTTCTTAATCAAGCTCATATAAAGGCCAATCTTCACTGCCCCAACAAACTCTAACAAACACCAACATTCTAAAGCTGGCTGTTGGACTTAGAATGTTGAGAATCATACCTGTCATTGTCAAAATAACCCAACAAACACCAGCAGAGCAAACACACTGACCCAACAAACACCAACAGAGCAAACACACTGACCCAACAAACACCAACAGAGCAAACACACTGACCCAACAAAACCCAACAGAGCAAACACACTGACCCAACAAACACCAACAGAGCAAACACACTGACCCAACAAAACCCAACAGCGCAAACACACTGACCCAACAAACACCAACAGAGCAAACACACTGACCCAACAAACACCAACAGAGCAAACACACTGACCCAACAAACACCAACAGAGCAAACACACTGACCCAACAAAACCCAACAGAGCAAACACACTGACCCAACAAACACCAACAGAGCAAACACACTGACCCAACAAAACCCAACAGCGCAAACACACTGACCCAACAAACACCAACAGAGCAAACACACTGACCCAACAAAACCCAACAAACATTTGTTGGGGTAGTGTGAATTAATTGGATTGGCTACATCACTTTCTTTAGCCAAAAGAAACAAAATGATAAGATTTACATTGATTTAAGGGTATAGCGCACAACTGCAAAAGAACACAACTTCTGTGAGTTCATTACAGCATAACAGTATTTCTTCACAACATCAGAAAGTCAGTGAGAGAGAAGAGGGATGGGAAGAGAAGAGGTGGAACTGTTCATTGCATTAAGACTGTGAGAAAGAGAGACATAAAATCACTCTCAGTGTCTATAAGTGCTGAAGAAAATAATCAAGAGCTCTTCAAAATAGATTCACTGGAGCAGAAGTTCAGACATCAATGATGAAGATCCTCCTCTTCTTCACCATCCTGATCATGGGTCAGACACTTCTCTTTAACTTTGTTTATTCTTATATAGATTTACCTTTCTCTAATAGACTTTGTGTCATACAATATACTATTCTTATATATTGTGTGTGCTATTTTATCTTGTTTAGTCATATATTTTCTGTCAGTATCAGATCTCAATACATCTAAAACAAAAACTGAATTTTGATTGACAGGTCATGTGAGCAGTGCTACAGACAATGTGACTGGCATCGCAGGAGGAAGTGTCTTTGTTACATTTAAATACCCAGAAAATGCTAAAGAAAGTACAAAAATCTTTTGCAAATTGTCAGATAATGAGTGTACAACCTTGACAATGGCACAAGATCATTTATGGATTCCTGACAAGAGATTCTCAATGACTGATAATAAATCTGCAGGCTACCTCAGTGTCCTCATTAGAAACCTGACAATAAATGATACAGGAGAATACAAATATAAAGCAGACAGTAAATGGTCTGAGAATGTGACATTACATGTGCAACATGGTATGAAATAATATGTTTTAACACATTCATTTCCTCTGTCAAGACTTTAGCTTTAACAAGACAATTTTACACCACACTGAACCTTGACCATTAATATGAGCATTTAATTGAATCTAGAATGATATTGCATGTTTTCTCTGGTTTTCAGAGCCCTGCTGTGGAAAATTAGAGAAACAGACTGCTTATTTAGCAGGAACTGTTATCATTAGCTGCAAATATCCAGAGGCATATAAATATTTTGCAAAGCTGTTGTTCAAAGTCCATAATGGATCTCTACAGTCTATTTTTCCCACTCGAGGTGCAACTAAAGGAGAGAGGTTTTTTCTGAATGAAAACTTGCAGGAAAATGTCTTCACTGTGACCATTATTTATGTGAATAAACATGATGATGGGGTCTATTTCTGTGGAATATTCAGCACATTGGGAGAAATTAGCTATGGTCCGCTCTTTACAGAAATTCATCTTCATATTACAGGTAAAATAAGATATATTTTTTTAGCAAAATCCTTATAAATATATTATAATATTGTAATTACTTTTGTTTTATGAACATTTCATATCATCACTAATGGTGGAAATTGCTACCCTGAACAACAAGAGCCAACAGGTGCATCTGGTAAGATTGTTTACATTTATCAGACATGCTTTCATTGAGAAGTGTATATTCAGTTTTTATGGATTTTACAAGAATGAACAACTGAATGCTGATGAGCGAAATGATACAGGGTGCAGTTGTTTTAGCTCAGTTGAGTTAACTTATGATATTTATATAGAATGACAAACTAAGTTTAACAGCTTAAATCGACTATCAGAAAAACTAACCAATCCACAGTATTCCTGAGTCCTATGATGCTTTGCGGGCAATGTGGGCAGAACTTCTGGTTAAGCGTAAACAAGTGATGATATGTCGTAACGCAGCATTAAAAATGACAGAAACTTGAGAAAAAATTATCACAGAATTATAGCGAGGTGATACTGTTCTTCCCCACCTATCTGTTAATGATTATGGGTTTCAGGATGATGGCCAAATATCACAAACAGAAGCATTTTAGTTACTTTATCCATCAATGGAAGAAACTGAACAGACTAACCTGAAAAGCTATGTAGCCTATTAGCACCTTCACAGCTGTAAATGTTTTGAGAACTGTAGATAATTATGTTTATTTTAAAGCATAAATTGAGTCTAGTCAGAACCTGAAGAGTTTGTTGTACCGAGATTATGTACTAACTGCAGATACAGGGGAGGTCCAGACAGCAGGATGCTCGTGTATTACAGGACTCAGGCGATGAGATTGTATTTTATCAGAAAAATGGCAACATGACAAATATTTTGCGGTAGATGAATGTGTAGTAAGCTCAATCTAGCTTTAGAATTGTTAGTTTACATACTTAATCTCCATATCTAAATGCTATAACATACATGAAATGTTTTAGTGTTGACTGAACAATTGATCCTGCTGATAGATTTAATTTATTGTTCTTGTGTTGGAAATAACGATGTCTTAGCATTCACACAATAAACTGTACCATACAAAAAGAACAACATGCAATACAAATAAACATATTTATTTGGATATACATTATAAACATTGTACACAAAAGTTCAATGTTCTCTGTAAAGCAACTATAAAACAGTATGTATTATTAAAAGCACTGTACAAATAAATTTAATTTATATTGAATTAATGTCCACACTGTTTTCCATATCACCTTTGCCCCTTAAGGGAAGACATGCACATTCTGCAAAGACACTCAAAAGAAAACAAATTGCAGGCAGGAAAAATACAGGAAGGAGGAAAGTCATAAAACAATTAATTTTAAATGTAATAAAACATCTCACTACTGACATGTCTCATCTAATAATTATGGTCTTCCATTGTAGAATTTATCCATTTAGCATCACAGCATGAAAATGTCATGGTTACTTGTGTAACCTCCATTCCCTGATGGAGGGAATGAGACGTTGTGTCGATGTAGTGACACTAGGGGTCACTCTTGGGAGCCCGAGACACCTCTGGTCTTTGATAAAAGGCCAATGAAAATTGGCGAGTGGTATTTGCTTGCCACTCCCCTAGACATACGGGTATAAAAGGAGCTGGTATGCAACCACTCATTCAGGTTTTGTGCTGAGGAGCCGATATAAGCGGGTAGTTCAGCGTTGTGGCAGGAGGGACACAACGTCTCGTTCCCTCCATCAGAGAACGGAGGTTACACAAATAACCATGACGTTCCCTATCTGTCACTCACTCGACGTAGTGTCGATGTAGTGACACTAGGGGTCCCTATACGAAACACCAAAATTGGCTGAACTGTGTTACGTGAACTGGCGGTGTGTGGTGGGCAGACTACTGTGTGCCTCATAGCCAGCACACCAGGTCGACACGTAACCTCCCCCAACATAGTTATGAGTGTCGAATGGCCCTTTGGGGACAAGTCGACTACCCAAAAGATAGATACAGGCTTAACCCAGTCATGGCCTCTTTTCCCCTTCTCTTTTTTCCACTCCCTAAAAAAGAAGGGGAATTATCCGACTGGACCGCCAGGTCTAGTCGGGGGGTGTCCCTCCCAAGGGGAAGACACCGCGGGGACACCACGCCCAAAGAGAGGAGGGGATATTTAATTGGAAGAATACGTCACATGGTCTTTTCGACCATGTGGAGAGTCTTCAAGGTAGATCCTACCCAACGGGGGAGGAGTTACTACAAACATGGAGACTGGGGCAGAGGGGCTCTGCCCTAGGAAGACGCAGTTTGCCAACAGGGAAACGAACTAGCGGAAGATATATATCGCATGGGGTTAGTCTTACAGGGAACCGCCACATGCGGAGCACCTACCCTTGCACAGGGTCTGTGTAAGCAGGCTCACTGGGGGAAACGCATATTTGCGTAGGCCAGGGGGCCAGCTGTGTGCCAGAGCGTCTATGCTGAGGGGAGCCTCGGTGGGGGCGTACCTGAGCGGGCAGTGGGATGATTCTTGGGAGGCGAACAGGTCCACCTGTGCCCATCTGAATCGACTCCAAATCAGCTGGACCACCTGAGGGTGGAGTCGCCACTCTCCCCTGAGGGTAACCTGCCATGACAGCATGTCCGCTGTAGTGTTGAGGTTGCCCGGGATGTGAGTGGCTTACAGCGACTTGAAGTGCTGCTGATTCCAGAGGAGGAGACAGCGGGCGAGTTGTGGCATACAACGAGAGTGCAGACCGCCTTGGCAAGCAGAATTGTCAACAACTCGAGGCAGTCTACAGGGCTCCTTTTTATACTCAGTAATAATGCCAATAAAAAGGCCAATGCTGAATAGAAATGAACAAACTCTCAAAATGTCTAATGAACTTTCAGCACATGTACACACACCAGAAGCACAAAAATGCAATCATTTATGTAAATCATTGCACTTAGTTTCTGGACGTCAGGGTTAGGGTTAGGTGGATAATATAAGTAATCTTATAACGGTGGATAATATAAGTAATCCCCGCTGTTGACTTCTTGCCAATAAAGTGCAAACAGTACACAAACAAATTATTCCAAACTTTTTCAAACAGATGTTCCGAAGTCAGTCCTTCTGTAGGGAGCCGATGAAAGAAGCAGTATCTGGAACTGGAGCACTTTGCGAGTGGTTTCTGATCATAACATTGCTGTTTTAGATAAAACTTTAGTTTCATTTGATTATTATGATAACCATTAACATCACTTATTGTCGATGGAATTTTAAGACATCTTACAACATTTAAAAATCAAGAATCTAACCGCTTGACACGTAATCAAACAGTGACCGGCTACACATAAAATGCCAACCAATCGTACTTCCACTAGACAACCGGAAATTCCTGAATGAGAATATTGTGATAAATTTTCACAGAATGTATGATGAATCATTGGGTTTTAAAGTTCAATTGAATGAGACTGATTTTGTCGTTTAGTATTTTAATGTGTTAATTATTGCTATTTTATTGTGCATTTATCTATTTCTTTGTTTCTCCTTGTGTGTGTGTGTGTGTGTGTGTGTGTGTGTGTGTGTGTGTGTGTGTGTGTTGTGTCTAGGCATCTTTGTGATCATTATTGTGAGTGTGTGTTTGACACTACTGTTAACTGGAGGACTGAGTTTGTTGTTGCTCAAGCTGAGACGTGATGAAACAGGAGGTACACACACACACACACACACACGCACACACACGCATGCTTAACATAAACCTACTCCTAAAAAAAGTTTAGGAGTACTCCTTAACTCCTTTCTTTAGAATCAGGGAATTTATTTCTTTATTTATTTCTTTATTTCAGTCTAAATGAGATTGTCCCCAAATTTTAAAATATTCAAATTTTTTACCCAAATTATAGCACACACACACACTAACTGGTTGTGCAGCATAAACTGAAACAGAATATGATATTAAAATATCCTAACCTCAATCTTATCCTCTTTCCACAGGTTCAATATCATCACCAAATCAGAGAAACACAAAAGACTGTGATGAGGTAAAAGTGTGTGTGTGTGTGTGTGTGTGTGTGTGTGTGTGTGTGTGTGTGTGTGTGTGTGTGAAATCAATCTAGAGCGATATTTGGCTGTAAAGAAATAAATTAAAGAATAAAAAATCTAATAAAATTAATCAGAATGGAATAAATGTGAATAATTAAAATAATCAATCTCTCTTTCAGGTGTTTACTACGGTCCATTATGAGAATCAGACACTGGAATCCCATTACGTGAACATTAAACAGTAAACATTACCTTTCAACACAGCAGATTTACACACAAGCCACATTTGTTCTTATAATCTTTTTTCATTTCTTAAAGCTGCACTATGTAACTTTGTGCTCTCTAGCAACATCTGTGGTTGAAACTTAAAATTGCAAGAAATTTTGGGAAGAACATTTTACGTGAGTTGTGTTTTGGTTCTGCTCTCCTGGCGAATGAATCACTTGATTTGAGCTTACCTGGACATCGCCTGTGTGTGATCATGACTAGGAGATATTCAGAGCTTGTGTCATAACGTGCTGTTTTCATGTTGATATTATGTTATACGATTAAACATTTAAAACAGAAATATTCCTTGCTTGATTACATTTTATTTGCTAAAATCTTATTCACATGTTTTTTAATTTTACATGTATAGGACTTTTCTGACACTATTCTCAAAGCACTTTTACATGGAGAATACATGAATCTCAACCACCACCAGTATATTTTAATATGATTATTCAAGTGTTTTATCTACTATTAATGTTTGAATTGTACTACAGTTATGAATTTAAGAGGTGAAACTCATGATATGGCTGATATGAGTTAAATAGAAAACTTTATTGTTTTTATATTATATTGTTCAGCCTCAGTTGATAATGCAAATGCAAACAATAACCCCATAAACTAAAAACATGAAACAAGGATTCAATCATGATGGGGATAAAATATACTTTATTAAACATGAAAATAGTATGCTTAAATATACAATATAACAATCACAAGAAGTCAATATCAGAAATCGTGAATATTAGTAAACATGTCACAGTAACTTCCCCTGACAATGTGGATACATTGCAATTGGTTAACACAGGAGTACTGTTCAATTCATTAAAGCATGGCAACCAATGTAAGCTTCAACAACCCTACCAGAAAACATACATTATTGTGTACAAGTACAAGCTGCACAAGCATTATTGCAGGTAAAGACCTTCTCCAAATGGATAACTGATAAACATCCATCCAGCCTGCAGTGATGCTAGAAATATTTAAATATAAAAATAGTTATTGCATGATAGGAATTATCGCTGCTCCCAATAACACCCAGATAATGAGAAACGAAATAAACATATTCAGAACAGAAAATAAATCAATGAAAAGGCAATAATAACTCACTGAATAATTGTATTTTAAAAAGTAAAGGTAAATACCCAGATAGCACACGTACGTCTCCGAGATGTCTGTTTTAGATCTCTTCATCTGGAAAGCTTCACATTCTAAATACCATCTGCTAAACATCTGCTAAACATCTTAAAAAGATCCGATTTACTAGCATTCTTAATCATAAACGTATCAAAGACATCTGCTGAATGTCTAATTGACATCCAAGAGGAAACGTCATATAGACCTATTGCAGATGAGCAAACTACCTAAAAAATACATCTTCCAGATGTAAACACACACATCAAATAGACGTCTGGGTGATGTATGTGTGCTATCAGGGTATGCTGTTGTGTTGTCTATCAACAACAAAGTGTCTGAAACATTCTTTGTTTCATAGAATAGAATGATGTTCTTTAATCATTTTCAGATTTACCCGCCCCTGTACATCTTGTAATAGTAAACAGAATGTGGTTTGGTCGCTTTACATAACCATCATACAGTCTCTTCTTATCCAAGTGAGCCGCAATAAGCTGCCAGTAGATGGCGGTAATGCACTTTTAGTTTGTGATCTGCCGTTACAAAAGAAGAAGAAAGACACTACCTGATTCTGAGCAATAAAGAAGGCAATTAGTTATATTCTGACCAAAACATGATGTAGCATTTGGTTGCACTACACCTACTTGCTGGGAAAAGTAGCTAGCTACTGGAAAAGCTACGTTTAGTGTTAGCAGCGACACTACTTGTAGTTAGCTACTCCCCAACACTGTTTAAATGTTATGTATTGCTATATTTGTAATTGTTATTCTTAGTTTTTCTTGCTTAATTAGCTGCCATTGACGAGTGATCAGTCACATGAACCTGGAGTGCCCATGAGCAAAGATGTAATGCTGCATTACATTCAACTCAGCGAGTTAGAATTTCAAACATCCTACATGGAAAAGTGCAATGAAACGCCACTTGAAGTCAGACTTCCAACTTGGATACTCATGCGGATATCCTGAACTCCAGTTTCCCCGAATTTTAATATTTATATTTTTTATTAACAGAAGATGACAAACTAAGTTTAGCAGCTCAAATCGATTATCAGACAGATTAACCAAAAGATTTTCATAGAATGCATGAATTACAATAGATGAATCATTGGGTTTTAAAGTTCAATTGACCCTTCGCTAAGCTCCGCCCCCTTGGTTACGATTGTTTGCTCAGACAAGCTCTGCAGAACTCCCCATTGGAATGAATGGGAGACTGCCATGAATGAAGTTGTTTTTGGCTAAATATTCTCATAAACTGAATGCATAATATTATTGCGTGGGCTGGAATGAAGAGTGACATTGGAAAGCATATTTATCTGAGGTTTTTTTGTAAAAGAAATTGTGAAAACTGTGCAGACTGTGAATCATAATGGAGGCAAACGTTCATCACGGTCACATAAATTACTGTACTGAAATACTCACTCAATGACTTACAAAAGACGTCTTGATGCAAGTTACCCCTGCAGAAACAGGCACACAATACTTCCTTCATATATACTAGATTTCATGATGGTTTAGTGCATAATAAAGTTCACTTACCCACTCTCGATAAACATCTGATCATTTATATCCGTCATCTCATGAAAAATTCGAAGTACAGTCCCGCAGCAAAACGCCAGTACAGGAGTAAGATTGAGGGACAGTTTAACACCACCAACTCTAGAAGCATGTGGCAGGGAATTAACATCATCACGGACTTTAAAGAGAATAAAAACTCCGCCATGAACACCGCTGCCTCTCTACCGGATGAGCTAAATACTTTTTATGCTCGTTTCGAGGGAAATAACACCGCCCTCGTGGAGAGAGCTCTCGCGGCCGAAGCTACAGAGGTTAGTTCACTCTCCGTCTCTGTAGCGGATGTAACCCGATCCTTCCGACGGGTGAATATCCGTAAAGCCGCGGGTCCAGACGGCATTCCGGGCCGCGTCATCAGAGCGTGCGCGAACCAGCTGGCTGGTGTTTTTACGGACATTTTCAACCTTTCCCTCTCTTTGTCTGTAGTCCCCACATGCTTTAAAACATCCACCATTGTGCCTGTTCCAAAACAATCGAAAATAACTTGTTTAAATGACTGGCGTCCTGTTGCTCTGACCCCCATCATCAGCAAATGTTTTGAGAGACTAATCAGAGATTACATCTGCTCTGTATTACCACTCAATCTTGACCCGCTGCAGTTTGCTTACCGCAACAACCGCTCCACTGATGATGCCATTGCATCTACACTACACACTGCTCTCTCCCACCTGGAAAAAAGGAACACTTATGTGAGAATGCTGTTTGTAGACTACAGCTCAGTATTCAACACCATAGTGCCCTCCAAGCTAGATGAGAAACTCCGGGCTCTGGGCTTAAACAGCTCGCTGTGCAGCTGGATCCTGGACTTCCTGTCAAGCAGACGCCAGGTGGTTAGAATAGGCAGCAACATCTCCTCATCACTGACCCTCAACACTGGAGCCCCACAGGGCTGTGTTCTCAGCCCACTACTGTATTCCCTGTACACACATGACTGTGTGGCAACACATAACTCCAATGCCATCATTAAGTTTGCTGATGACACGACGGTGGTAGGTCTGATCACTGACAATGATGAAACAGCCTACAGAGAGGAGGTGCACACTCTGACACACTGGTGTCAGGAGCACAACCTCTCCCTCAACGTCAGTAAGACAAAGGAGCTTGTGGTGGACTTCAGGAGAAAAGACAGAGAACACAGTCCAATCACCATCAATGGAGCACCAGTGGAGAGAGTCAGCAGCTTCAAGTTCCTGGGTGTCCACATCACTGAGGAACTCACATGGTCCGTCCACACTGAAGTCGTTGTGAAGAAGGCTCATCAGCGCCTTTTCTTCCTGAGACGGCTGAGGAAGTTTGGAATGAACCGCCACATCCTCACACGGTTCTACACCTGCACTGTGGAGAGCATCCTGACTGGCTGTATCTCCGCCTGGTACGGCAATAGCACTGCCCACAACCGCAAAGCACTGCAAAGGGTGGTGCGAACTGCCAAACACATCATCGGAGGTGAGCTTCCCTCCCTCCAGGAAATATATACAAGGCGGTGTGTGAAAAAAGCTCGGAGGATCATCAGAGACTCCAGCCACCCGAGCCATGGGCTGTTCTCACTGCTACCATCAGGCAGGAGGTATCGCAGCATCAGGACCCGCACCAGCCGACTCCATGATAGCTTCTTCCCCCAAGCAATCAGACTTCTGAACTCTTGATCTCCCACGATCAAAATACATCAGCCCTGCACTTTATTACTCTTTTATCTCACACCGGACTGTCATAAATTATATTACTGTCATGCCTCCTGATATGTCTCTCTTAACAACTGACTATCAACCGACAGCCTGAATGTCAATACAGTACAATACTGTACATTCTATATATATACTTTTTTCATATATATTTTAATTTTTATTGAATAATGTGTATCTATATAGTATCTATATAGTAAAAAACAAAAAAAAACAAAAACAAAAACAAAAACAGCATATTGTATACTGTACAGTGTATGTTATTATTTGTATATTGTTGAGTGTAATTGTGTATAACAGATGTTTAAATTGTGCTGTGTTAATTTGATGTTTTAAGTTGAGTGTAATTATGTATAACAGATGTTTAAATTGTGTTGTGTTAATTTGATGTTTTAAGTTGAGTGTAATTATGTATAACAGATGTTTAAATTGTGTTGTGTTAATTTGATGTTTTAAGTCGAGTTTAATTATGTATAACAGATGTTTAAATTGCGTTGTGTTAATTTGATGTTAATGTAAATTGGTATATGTCTCATCACTGTCACGACTGCTATGTTGATCGGAACTGCACCCAAGAATTTCACACACCATTGCACTTGTGTATATGGCTGTGTGACAATAAAGTGATTTGATTGATTTGATTTGATTTTTGATTTTGATTTATAAACCCCAAAAGTACCAACCCCGGAGTAGCTAAAAATGTCCCCTAAAACAGCTTCGGGGAGCTATAGTTCCTCAGGAGCGAAAACAACTAAAAGTACCAGTGCCGGGGAAATGGGCTTTAATACTACTAGTGAGATAGGGTCTATAAAATCTTTATTAAACCTGGGGTGTGTAACTTTTTCAGTGTAAAATGACTTCATCGTCTCCCAGCTTAATCTGCAGAGACAACTATAATTAAGCCATTTGTATGTTTATTGCCTCGAAAACTGTAAACACTGTCTCTCTGTGGCACTATGAAAATTCCTGTTTGTTTTGAGTGAGCCAACAACGTTGACTCCACCAGTGGTGTGAGTTTGGGGCGAGATTATCTGTTTATTTGATCAACGGCAGATGGGGGCATAATCAAAAAGCTTATTCTTTAATTCATTTGGTGACGCTGTGGTGTAGAAATTACATACTTCAGCTTTAAGTCAAGTTTAGCACTCGAACCCTCCATCACAAGAAAGCAAAATATATTACCTTCTCACTCAAGATTTATATGAAAATGTGAGTTTGTGAAATAAATATTAAAAAAAATATTTACACTTTTACACTTGCTGTATGGAACAAGCAGAAACATTTGTAATTAGAAACTTATCTTTTTATTTTTATGATAACATTATAATAATAATAATAATAATAATAATAATAATAATAACTGTTTCAGAAAAGTAAGCATCTATTTGTATAATTTGAAATTTGTAATAAAGATAAACATTTGAAATGTTATATACTGCCATATTTGCAATAGCTATTCTTAGTTTTCATTGTTTAAAAACTGATTTCCAATAGCTAGATTTTTGAAGACTGAAATTATTAAATTAAATGATTATGAATGAAATTATGATCAAAAATTATTATTAAGCCTTCTGAAGCAATGAGGCTTTCTATACATATGTACTGAAGTGTGGTTATTACAGGGTGTCTGGAATAAGCTGTTAGCAGGTCACCGTTAGCCCCTAATGCTAATGGTCATTAACGTTTAGCTCTCACCAGGCACTTTAGAGCTCCTTGGTTTATTACATGAAGCTTTGATTAAACTGCCTTCACTTACATAATAAACTGTTTATTTTACTGCAGTCTGTTGATCAAACAGGTGAAGTGTACCTACTAAGCCACTGTTGGTTTTACATTTCATTCTGCAGCATGTGCTTTGACAACACAACACGCTATTTAATTTTGAAACTATAAAACTATCGTGTCATTTTTTGTGTATTGTGTAAGTTAAATAAATGTACCAATTAAATACGTTCAAGAAAACATCAAGTAAATATCAAAACCAGCATGCAGTTTATCCTCCTGAAACACGAGCGTGACTGCTGTGTGATTTTCCATTTCCCTTTTTGATTTGTAACTAGTAGCACCAAAAAAAAAAAAAAAATATACAATAATTCTAGAGCAAATAGTTTTCATAAAAACTGGTGTCCACATATGTGGTTATTCATGTTTTTGAGTCGTTACAGACATTACAGCTGATTTTCTATAAAGCTGAATTAATAATTATTATTAAAAGTAATGACTAGCATCATCCAAACACTGCCAACCATGTTAAAATAATTATTAATATGCAGTATATATATATATAACATTATAAATTCTGAATCTATGTATTGATTATCATTGTCCCATGTCTGCCAAACATGTTGAGTGGTCCAAACATCTTCAGCAGCCTGAAACTGAACTTGTGGTCGGATTTTAGGAGTGAATGCACTTAGCTGCATAGAAGTGTGATAATAAAATAAAATAAAACAAAATGTATAATAAAATGAAGCGAAATGACCCTCAGATGTGTTAATGTTGACTGTTATTCAAACTGACATGGTTTTTTGCGTGTATGGTGGTACCCCAGGTGTCCAGGCCAAATTTACCCATTGGCCGCTTTCAATAATGACCTCCTAATCATCCTCATGGACTGGCATAAAATGATAATGACTGCTACTACTGCAAAAAAAACACAAATATACTGTGAGTCAATGACAGCGTGACCGTTTTTCCTCACAACAGCAGAACGTCAGTGAGAGAGAGAGAAGGGAAAAGGGAAGAGGTGGAACTGTTAGTTTTAGAACAACTCTTTCAGAGTGAGAGAGAGACACGATCAGATACAACTCTCTGTGTCTTTAACTGCTGGAGAAAATAATCAAGAGCTCTTCAAAATACAAGCAGATTCACCGGAGCAGGAGTTCAGTTATCAATGATGAAGATCCTCCTCTTCTTCACTACCATCCTCCTGATCATGGGTCAGACACTTATCTTTTCATTTACTACATTTGCTTTTATAAATATATAGTTTAACTGTCTCTACTAGATTTCATGAGTCATAAATCTTTTGTGTGCTTTTTTTTTATCTTATTTAGTTATGACTTT
Organism: Myxocyprinus asiaticus; assembly: GCF_019703515.2. Taxonomy (NCBI): domain Eukaryota; kingdom Metazoa; phylum Chordata; class Actinopteri; order Cypriniformes; family Catostomidae; genus Myxocyprinus; species Myxocyprinus asiaticus. The sequence continues at coordinate 53,286,740 of NC_059351.1, forward strand.
TCTCACAGTATCAGATCACAAGGCATCTAAAACAAGAACTGAATTTTGATTGACAGGTCATGTGAGCAGTGCTACTGACACTGTAACTGGAGGAAGTGTCATTATTAACTGTAACTATGAAGGCCCTGCAGAGAGTACAAAAAGTTTTTGTAAAAAGACAGATAATGAGTGCACAAACTTGACAACCGCACAAGATCATTTATGGATTCCTGACATGAGAATATCGATGTATGATAATAAATCTGTGGGCTTGCTTAGTGTCCTCATTAGAAACCTCACCATAAATGATGCAGGAAAATACAAATTTAAAGCAGGCAGTAAATGTTCTGGGGATGTGACATTACATGTGCAACATGGTAAGAAATATTAACTTCCTCTATCAAGACTATAATTTTAACATTTTATATGCAAGCCTAAGACATTATTTTACACCAATGTGATTTGTGACCATTAATATGAAGATTTAATTGAATCTAGAATGATACTGCGTGTTTTCTCTGGTTTTCAGAGCCCTGCTGTGGGAGATTAGAGAAACAGACTGCTTATTTAGGAGGAACTGTTAACATCAGATGCAAACATCCAGAGAAATATAAAGATTTTCCAAAGCTGTTGTTCAAAGTCTGTAATGGATCCCTAGAGTCTGTTTTTCCCACTCAAGGTGCAACTAAAGGAGAGAGATTTTCTCTGAGTGTAAACACACAGGAAAATGTCTTCACTGTCACTATTATTAATGTGAATAAACATGATGATGGGGTCTATTTCTGTGGAGTGGGCAGCAAATTGGAAAAAATTAGCTACAGCTCCCTCTTAACAGAAGTTCATCTTCATGTTACAGGTGAGTAACAAATACACATAACAAATTACACATGAAAGTACATAATTAAGTAATTTAATTTTAATGTCTTATTCATATTTCACCACTGGTGGAATTGGCAACAATAAAAATACAGAGCAAACAGAAGCGTCAGTCCAGACTGGTAAGATCCTATATTACAAATGTGAATGCGAAAGCTGTCTCAGATATGAAACGAAGAAATTAAGTTTAAGAATATCATAAGCAGTGTTGTAGTACTCGAGACCGGACTCTTGTCATGGACTCTTGAGCATTTGGACTCAGTCTTGACTAAGACTCGAACAAGTATGGACTCTGACTTATCCCCGAGTCCAGCAGAGTCCTTTTAAAAACAATATACAGTAATATCTTTGACTTATCTGATAAACATTTCTCTGACTGACAATATCAGCAATTATGACATGTGTCCCATATTTCAGTCGGATGCGTATTCTACTGAGTCAGTTCTTTTCAGCTAATTGGCCAAACGGGTTAGCAAAAAGGTCTGAATCGATACGCTATTCAGTCCGATTTGTTCGGACTGCTGTATCACTCAATAATTTGCACCAGTTTGTCACTCAGTAAAACAGCATCGGGATATTTCAGAAAATGGAGAACAAACCAACCATTGGATGAAGTGAATATTTACCTAAAATCATTTGAAACAAAAGACCCATTTTTTTGAGAGGTAACTTTGCGAAACTTCTACTGGTGCTGTGTCATGTTCATAATGGACAGTTCACACCAAACGCATTGTTGCATACATCCATGCTAGTTTTCAGTTGCTTTTCTATGTAAATGAGCTAAACAAACGTCTTTGATCATTGCATCAAGTATCGCTGTGTTTTCGGCGTCTTGTGCAGCAGCACCACAATTTATTTTTAAGTTCCTTCATCAGTTAAAAATCACATCAACTGTTTAAAATGCGTCTCGAGACACCTGTGTTCTGTTCTACTCTATTCGTTGCACTGTGTTGGTCTGAACGGCCTCTAAGTCTTTTAGAAACCTTTTAGCCATTAGTTACATGAATGCTACACATACTGAAGAAAATGTACATATACTTCTCTCAATATCATCCGAATTGAATCGTTTGGTTTTGTTTTTGGAAGAAAGAAAATAAAAAACACGTGTTGCATTGTCTCTACTGGGTAAGAGAAGAAAACGCTCATGTTAGTTAATCTGTGTTTTGACTTTGAATTAATTTGATACGTTTTGGCTTAATCATTAAGAACATTGTGAAATAATGATAAAGATATGTGCAATCAGTCTCCCACCTTTCCAGGAGACCTGTTCATATCAAATCAATCAATGCGGTTAGCTTTTGCAAGGTGTGATTTGTATATAATGACCATATGTGCTCATGTCTAACAAATGTCTAACAATTACATTTGCAAAACGTATTTAACCTGAAACAGATAGTAACAGGAGAATAATTATTTACATTTTCTGAAGAAGATGTGAATGGTGCTTGCCTAAGCAAAACTAGGCTGTTGGGTGGTTGCTATGGTGTTCTCAGTACTTTTTGCTATTGCATGGTTACAAGGGTGGTTACTGGGTGGTTACTAGGGTGTTCTGGTGGTTGCTTGAGAATATTATGCAGTTGTCAAAATGCTCTGCTTTGTGTTTTATCCCAATGCTACAGTATATGATTGCTAGTGTGTTCTGGATGGTTGCCAGGTTGTTGCTATGTTGTTCTCTATGTTTATAGCACATTGCTATGCAGTTGCTAGGCATTTCTGGGTGGTTGCCAGGTTGTTGCTATGCTGTTACTAAATTGTTCTCTGTGTTTTTAGAACATTGTTATACAGTTGCTAGGGTGGGTGGTTGCCAGGTGGTTGCTTACTGGCCCAAATGAAAAGAGCCCACCCACAAGTCTGAATCAGTGTTGCCAAGTATTTCTCATGGGAAATCGCCAAAGGCTCACTGAAATGTCATTAAAAGTAGCTAAATCACATGATGTCATCATTTATTACGTAAGACTTTAAATTTACATACGTAAAGGAATTGTTGTAAATTCGTTAAAGAACCGTCACATTTGTTATTTTTTATTTTTGTATTTTTTTTGAGAACCAATCATTTACAATCCACATACAGTGTTTTTAACACATAAGTATAAAGACTATTTCAGTTATGTTGTGGTTTATGCTGCATTCAAGTCCTCCTGGGAAGTTCGTACTTACGAGTTCATAAGTCGTAATTGTAATTTAATGTTTGTTCAAGTGATTTTAGTAGAAAAGAATTGAGTTTTGCAATTTTCTTTTTAGCTTTCTTAGCACCAGTGAAACTAAATGAAATGATTCATGTAGTTTAATTGATAATGTATCTGCCTTATTTTATCATTCTTGCCACCACATGTACTGATGGTAAATGTTGTTTTGTTGCACAAGCCTGTACCTTCATAAACCAGTTAAATTAGTCTTATTTTCTGGAAAACCTTATTATGCATCACTGGTACAAAATGCATACATCTAAACTCAAAATCCACAAGTAAAACAGACTCATTTCCATTACCAATTTCCTTGATTCTTGCCATGATTCTTTCATTGACATGCCCTCAGCTCTGAAACTGGGGCTCTAAGAAAATCCCACTGATATTATGACTTTATAGTGGTGCTCATTTTGGCTCATTATGCTCACACTGACATATAGTAATTGTAATACAATTGTTTACTTAACCTAGGATGTGGCATTTATTTCATTTTTATTCTCGACTGGTAATATTGTTTAACCAACATAAGCTTAAGCAAAAAATAAATTAGTTACTTTTGATTTATGAGCATAGAGCAGTGCCAGTCCTCCCAATAGGCAAACTAAGCAAGTTGCTTAGGGCCCCCAATCAGCCAGGGCGACCCCCCACCATCAAATATATTATACGTAGTGTTACAAACATACCGACGGGGGCTCCCACACAAATATTTGCTTTGGGCCTCAAAAAAGGCTAGGACTGACACTGGCTGACACAGAGTCAATAGTTGTTTAAAACTGTACATTAAATACATTCATTAACAGTTTTGTCTCAGACTCTGCCTTTTCTGGTCTTGACTCGGACTCAACCCTCTTTTGGTCTTGGTCTTGACTCAAACTCGACCTACACTGGTCTCGGCCTGGACTTGGACACCGATGAGCTGGTCTTGACAACAACACTGAGCACAAGTGAAATAAATGCTTATCCAGGACAAGGATCAGTACATTTCTAGGAAACCCTTCCCACGTCAGAAATGTCTAGATAGATGGAGGAGCTTCGGGGTTTCTTTCATGTTGAGGCTGAATCTTGACTGTCTGAATGCTGATTAGAGAACTCTTACAGACTGTAGTGATAATGGTTTAGCTCAGTTGAGTTGCCTCAATTATTATACTAGTTATCATTTACAATAGAATACACATTAAGTTTAGAACCTCAAATTCACAAAGTCTATTTAATAGACTTTGTGAAAATGTCTACATTAAACTGGTGAACACTGAGATTAAAAGAACAAATGAATAAAACAATATTCAACAGCTAATTATATAGAATAATACAGATTAATATACTGTAGTTACATTACATACAAATGTAACTAATGTGTCATTCCGTGTCCCTTACTAGCCTGCTTTATGGTTTCTTCCTTTGTGTGTGTTTTTCAGATTCCAACATAATCATTATTGTGTGTGTATGTTTGACACTACTGTTAGCTGGAGGACTGGGTTTTTTGCTGCTCAGACGAAGGCGTAACAAGACAGAAGGTATTAACACACACACACACACACACATGGTTATGCAGAGGTGATCATGTCAACTCTAATGCTGTATGGAATTACTTCATAATTGTGTAGTTTCATAGATATTACTTTTAATATCTATGGAAAGCACAGCAATTATAGCAGCTGGACCAGACTGATCACACTATGAATTCAGCAACAGCAAGTTGAAAGTTTTGTTGCTGAAATCAGTCTGCCCCCCAGTGGCCAAATCTGAAAACATTTTTGAATGTATGTCCACAGAGTGGTCAAAAACGAGTTGTTTTTCTAGTTGTAAATAATGCAAAACAGTCAACAGGAATGCATATTTCATTAACCATATTCCCCAACCCAAACCTCAACCCTAAACCTAAACTTAACTGTCAGTGGAGTAAAAATGGAATCTTATTGATTACCTGTGTGATCACGTTGGCTGGTCGAAAGCTAAATGGGGCATCTTTCCATCTGAAAATACTGTAATAATATATAGTAGATGTGACTATAAGTCATGTATATGGCCAAGAGCCAAGGCATATGCTGGTATCATGTAACTCAATATTAAAGAACTGTGTGTGTCGCTTTTTAATAATCCAGTTTTCAAGCAGGATTCTTAGGCCTCATCAGTTGTTCTACACACAAAAAAAGTGTTTTATAAATAATATAAAATGTCTTCAAAAACACATGTACACGAGGAAACATTGTTAGAAATGGAAAATCTGACTCCAGTCCATTGATTTCCTGAAAATCAGTGCACACTAGAAGTTTAACAGACGCTCCGTTCTGCATTTCCACCTCAGGTGTGCATTTATTGTCAATAATTCAGTTTTCTACAGTCTAACTTCTATATTCTTGTAACCTACAGGTTCAATACCATCATCACACCAGACGAACACAAGAGATTCTGATGAGGTAAATGTTTGATAGGGCAGGGGGTGGTTTCATCTATGATTTGTCTCTCTTGGCATTACTATATGAATATCTGTACATCATTGAAGAGCAGTATTTGTGTTCAGATACTAATTAAATGTAAAATAATAGTGTAGTTAAATAAAAATATTAGCAGATAGACATTTTAATAAAATCTCTCATGAATCTCTATTCCTTTCAGGTACCCACCTCTGCCTATTATGAAACGATTAAAGACTCTGACATCAGCTCCAGAGCTCAAAGTCCTGTCAGTTTAAACACAGTTTATGCCACAGCACATTTACCCACAAGCCCCTCTGACAGAGATTTCTACACACTGGTTGAACTGCCGAAATCCTCAACAAAACCCTGAAGAGACACGACAGCACTGACATAGCATCATCTGTTTATTATCTGCTTCATTTATTTCATGTATTCATTATGGATCTTTGTAAATAAAGTGTTTCTGAAAACGAAAAAAAAATTGTTTTTAGCCAATAGGCTACTACTGTCATATAAACAATTTTGGCATTATTGTTTATATATATATATATATATACGTAGAAAATAATAACAATGCCATGAAAATATGAAGTAATGTGAGCCGTTAGCAAAATGTTCATTTATACATCGAAGGACTATTAGTGGGAAATATTCCCTACATTTTTCTTGTCTTTTTTTTTTTTTTAAACAAACACCAAATGGAGAGACATTAGACTATGACTCATTTGAATGTAACAAGGAACAAAAACATGCAAAATCATTAGCATTGCTCGACTGACGAATAATGCCTACCCTACAAGTACACATCTATGCTCTTGGGAGTTTTGCATCCAGGTATTTTGAGACAATCATTTGAGCTGTAAATGCCATGTAACTAATTAATCTGGAACCACAGAAAAACTACATCCTGACAATTCTGATTGGCTGATTGGCACCACAAGCCCTACTCTGCTGACTATCCCAAACCATCACAAGTCTATTTCACACTGTTAAGAGCCATCCGAAAACTAGCACTGGTAAAAATATGCCATAATGCAATGAAATGTTTGTTTGTTTGCATTGCATTTTATATGTTGCTTGAAAATAAACCCATCAGAGAACACACCTACTTTTAATGGCTATTAATGGAGAATGATGCCTTTTGCCTGCATCATTGTGTAGTTACGACATCTACCAGCAGGGGTGAACTGACCATAATAACCAGTAAAACCCTCACAGATATGTGTATTTCATAGAGAGGAGGGGCAAGAGAAAGATAGAGATACACAGAGATTGAGAGATAACTTTAATTGTGACCTCCAGCACCACACAGATAAAGCAGAATGATCCAGGTCTGTTGTGATAAACTTCTTGCATTTCACCTACTGCTCATCTCCTTCCACCTCATGTCAGGTAAGAGTTTATAACACTTTTCTGAATCTCTCTCTAACACAGCAACTGTTCTAAACCATCTCAAATTAATGTTTGCAATGAGTTTTCTTTCTCTCTTCTGTTTCCTTTCTGCATAAAAGTGGTGAAATGTGGGTCAAATGAGATCTTGACTTTAACAGCAAATGAAAGAGGAAAAGTTGAAATACAGTGTCCATATGAGTCACGATATGAAGAAAATGTGAAGTATCTCTGTAAGGGCGAATGCAAAATACTAAATAAAGACATACCTGTAAGTTCTGGATCGACAGCCAATGATAAAAGATTCTCTCTGATTGATAACTCAACGACTCACATCTTTACTGTCACCATCACTGATCTGAGACCAGAGGATGAACACACATACTGGTGTGGAGTAAAGACAGGCTTTGGACACTTTGATGACAATACAAAGATTCTACTGAAAATTAAACAAGGTAAGTTGGAGTATATTTGTGATTGAAATTCTTCTTTCAGAAGACTTTTATCTATAAAACTACATGCTATACTGAAAAAGAAAGAGTTGTTTCTGGGGTGATCTTCTGTATCATGAACATTGAAGACCCAGTGTGAGGCGAGAGAGCACAAACCACAATATCCTCTATAGATACTGATAAGCTAAAGGTCTCACTACACTCTTGAGGCACTAACAAAAACTACTGACTCACATCACTTCCTTTCCAAGCGTCATGAAGTTTTGTATGAAGCATGGCCACACTGGTGCCCCTCCTGAAACTTCTGATGCCCTCTGGACTAAAACGTGCTTTGGAACATCGTAATTAGTCGTAATTAGTCATATTATCATGTAAACGTTGTATTTATTAGATTGAAAGTCATAATTATTAGATTAAATGTTATAATTATGAGTTACAAATTTGTATTCATCTTGTTTAATTGAAATTGAGCCTTATTAACAAAATTGCACTGAGTTGTACTGCGCAAACCCACATTTTAAAAGGATTTTAAGCAAGAAGTGCCGGTGCAGAAAGAACAGAACAGATGTGTCTGTGGTGGCATCTTTCATTCAACAACGTCAAGCCTTTGTTTAGTCGACAGCATGAAATTTGAATATACTAAGGCAACCTCCAAAACATCCAACACCTTAACGAATACCAAAGAGAGACACAAGATAAAACTTTTCTGAAGTAACAAGAAATTAATTTTAAAATATAAAATTTAAAGAACCAACTATCTCAAACTGTCAAATGTATGCACAAGTGTTTTTATATGATGTTGTTTTAGATGGTGCAGGTTCATTCAATTCTATAACGACACCAAAACCCCTAAAAATATATATCAACACCAACCAACCAGCATGTGCACATTTTACCGTCACCACTGTGACTTCATCATCATCACATTCATATGCAGAGTTACCAACAATGAAATCAGGTAAAACTCAGTAACCTCTAAACAAATTTCTACCAGTGAAACTGGATTCAATTTGACAGAAATCTCTTGTGTTAGCAGATTTGATTGCGATCACCACACTGTCAATCACAGTGACTCTGCTTGTGTTTGGACTTTCACTCTTTGTGTGCAGACTCAAAAGAGTAAAGGTAATGTTGTCTCTCTCACACACTCTCTGATTTGGACTCCAAAGACAAAAACACATGGAGAACTCTGTAAATGTGAGGTCCTGTGATCTTCCTAAATTTTATCACAGATCCAGATTCATGACACACGCAGAGGAAATTATGATAAAGTGTGTTGTGTTTTTTGTATTGATGCATCTTTTGATTTTTACAAAAACATCAAGCAACATCTGTCTCCAATTTGTTTTTCCCTAGAATGTTCTTGTCATCTCTGGAGATGAGGGACTTTGTGCCACCAAAAATGATTCCGAATTATGTACCTATTCATCCTGTGTTTACACCAGTGGTAATCTACCCACAAATTCCTCTAAAATCGAGAGCTTTGTTTGTGTTATGGCACATTTGCCTACAAACCCTTCTGAGATGAACCACTTACACCACTGCTCAGCTGCCCAGTTGAACCAGAGTGTTAACCTAGTCTTAAAGAATGAACGTTACTATAACTACATTTTTGTAAACTGACTTTTGCATGCCGCTTTCTACATTTTGCTGCAGTTTCCTGGTGAAATGAACACTAGAGGTGCAACAACAGCTGTGTGTTTTATTCACTTTCACACAAATCATGAGTACAACGGCTGATTCTGACTTTATAAACACATATTTTTCAATCTGTTACACAAACACTGCTATATTATGATATCAAAACACTTTTACTGTAATGCATCATTTGAAAATTTACACATGTAACGCATGTGTTACAGACCCACCTACATTTACACATTACTTATTCCAACGTGATTAGATTGCGCGGTAACTCACCTTATAGTGTGTCAGACTTTGAACTCGAATACCGAGTCTCAAGCCCAGCCAAAGATGCTCGAAATTAAAGAGAAAGTGAATCGAAAGTAGATGCAACACAAAATGGCATGGTTGCTTCAGAAAATGCACTTTTCATGTCACATTTGCTCTTTCAACACTATCGGTTAGGGTTAGGTGTTGGTTTAGGGTTAGGATGTCTGTTTAGTTCACTTCTCATATGCTTTTAGAACAAAACTGGTTAGGTTTAGGCTAAAGTTTTAGATTAAGGAAGTACATTTTACTCATTAAAACCTCCATTTAATATTAACCTTAAAAAACTTGCTTTTGGCGCCCCCGCTGGACATTTCATTAGGAAACTGCAGCCAAACATGTAATACAGCACGTAATTTCTTCAAGTGTGAAGGTATGATGCCAAACCAGTCATTACAATTAAAGTAGCCTGCAAGACCAGATAGCACATATTGTTGTTCATGTGCCCTTTCCATTTCCAAAAATATTTAAAACTTCAGAGGTTCCATCTCCATATTAACCTGCACACCTGTCTTTTGTTTTATTAATAAGGCACTCTCCTACGACAAGTCACTTGTGGGCCGCTACTTTTTTGCAGAAGAGTCTGTAGATTTCACAATGTATATCTAAGATGATGTTTCAAGGGTTTATTGATTCACATTTTTCACATTATACTTTGCAAATTGGATGTATAAAAGCACCTCTGTTTTATATCTGCTACCATGATGTTATTCAAGATGACACACTCCCTGTCTTGTTCTTTTGAATAATTCAAATACTCGTCACATGCCCCCAGATCTTTAAAAACTCTTGTGTGTACTACATTAGAGTAAATCTGAGTAGTCCTCATCCCGTCTTTTTCCTACTTAATTGACTGTAGCTTTTCCCCTGACTGCTCCATTGGTTATATTTTGTATTGATTCTTTTATTGATTAAACTACACTTAGACTTAAACAAGAGCTGTCTTTGCTTTTTCAATTCTTTGTTTAAGGCATTAACACTGTAAGGTCTAGTCTGGTGGTACACATGCACCTTAATTGCCGAATTTATTAGGTTGATTGTCTTAACCAAGTGAAGAATAGTGACTGATCACCTTTGTGGTCTTAAGTCACTTCTCAGTACCCTCACATATTCCTGCCTCTAAAGATCTGAATATTACGACTGACATAATATTGACCAGTCTCTAAAGCGCTGCATTGCTGTAGCTGTTTCCTTTATTGTGAAAACAGTAATATATAATTTAGCTCCTGTTCTCTTTTATAAATATTGATACAATACTACAGCATAGCTCCAGTTTCCAAGTTTGTCTACAAAGGATTATAAAGGCAATGACGTGATGGAAAAAGATGCGTTTGCCACATAATTATGTAGTAACAGCATCTACCAGCAGGAGCAAACTGACTATGAAATCCAGCAAAACACTTAAAGATACTGTGCATTTAATAGAGAGGGGCAAGAGTTAGAGACACTGAAAAAAAGAGACACACTCTAAGAGACGAGATAGACTGTTACCACCAGCACAACGCAGATAAAGCAGAATGATCCAGATCATTACAGTGATTTGAAAAATTGTTTGCCTCCTTCCTGGTTTCTTATATTTTTGTGTATTTTTCATAATAAATAGTTTTAGATCTTCAAACAAGATATAACATAAATCAAAGGCAACCGGAGAAAACACAAAATACAGTTTTCATATATAGATATATATATATAGAAGCAAAAAAGTTATCCAACATCTATATCACCCATGTGAAAAAATAACTGCCCTTTTGAGCCATTCAGAGATGGATTTATTCCTATGCTTTGGATCATTGCCATGCTGCATAATCCAGTTGCATTTGAGCTTCAACTCATGGACTGATTACCGGACATTCTCCTATAAGATTTCCTGCAAAATTCATGTTTCCCTCAATTATTGCAAGTCGCCCTGGCCCTGAAGCAGCAAAGCATCCCCACACCATCACACTACCACCACCATGCTTGACTGTAGGTATAATGTTCTTTTTTGTGGAATTCTGTTTAATTTACACCAGATGTAACAGGACCCCAACTTTCAACTCATCAGTCCACAGAACATTCTCCCAAAAGGTTTGAGGATTATCAAGGTGTGATTTGGCAAAATTCAGACAAGGCTTAATGTTCTTCTGGGTTAGCAATTGTTTTCTCCTTGCCACACTTCCATGGATGTCATTTTTGGCCGGTGTCTTTCTGATAGTGGAGTCATGAACAGTGACCTTTATTGATGCGAGAGAGGCCTGCAGTTCCTATTATGCTGTCCTTGGATTTTTGTGACTTCCTGGATAAGCCGTCACTGTGCTCTTGGAGGAATTTTGGAAGGTCGGCCACTTCAGGCAAGGTTCACTACTGTGCCATGTTTTCTCCATTTGGAGATAATGGCTCTCACTGTGGGTCTTTGGAGTCCTAGAGCCTTTGAAATAGCTTTGTTACTCTTCCCAGACTGATGTATTTCAATCACCTTTTCCCTCATCATTTCTGGAATTTCTTTCGACCTTGGCATAGTGTGCTATTGGATTGAGAACTTTTAGCCAACTTCATGCTGCTGAAAAAGTTCTATTTAGGTGTTGACTTGATTTAACAGGGCTGGCATTAATCAGGCCCGGGTGTGTCTAGTCCAGCTGAACCCCATTATGAATGCAGTTTCATAGATTTGGGGATTTAGTAACTAATTTTTAACACAGGCCCAGTTGGTACTGGATAACTGTTTTGCTTCAATAAATAACATTCATTTAAAAACAGTATTTTGTGTTTACTTAGATTGCCTTTGTTTTATGTTAGATTTTGTTTTCATTTTTGAAACTATTTAGTATGAGATATACACAAAATACAGAAGAAATCAGGATGGAGGCAAATACTTTTTCACAGCACTGTATTTAGAGATTCTGCTGGAAATTAAATGAGGTAAGTCCAAGTATATTTGTGATTAAAAGACATCTATCTCACACCAGCTATTGGTGGAGTTATAGAGCCAGTTAATGGATGGGGATTATTAGGAGGCCATGATTGATAAGGGCCAATGGGGGAAATTTGGCCAAGATACAAGGGTTAGACCCCTAATCTTTTCAAGGAGTGTCCTGGAATTTTTAATGACCACAGAGAGTCATGGCCTTGATTTAACATCTCATCTGAAGGATGGTGCCTTTTTACAGTATCGTGTTCACATCATTGTCCTGGGGTGTTAGGAGCACCCCTGCTCGTTTCACAAACACCTTTTTCAGCAGCAAACTTTATTTTTCCCAGGTCTCCCATCCATATACAGTAGGCAACCAGTATTGCACTACAGGGTGATATTTTTCAGACAGAAACATAAAATCCCATTTAGGATTAATTATCATGTCATATCATACTATAACATTTAATCGCTAGAAATTACCATAATTATCAGAAATCCACTTGTTTCTCTCTCAGTCTATTTTTCCTCAGAAATCCAACAGTACATCTATTGTGCTCCTTATTCCTGCATTTTTTCACTACCTGTTTCCGCCCAAACTTCAGGCGTGCTCTTGCATTTCAGAAGTTAACTGCCAGTCTGACTGAGCTGAGAATCACTCGATAAACTGTCCATTTTATTATATTCATATATGAGAAGCCTCCACATATACAGTAGTTGAACAAACAGGATGTTATTTGGTACCAAGAGGATTTTTGATTATTTGCAGACAAAAAATAAAAATGGAGAGAGACATGATCCAGTAAAACTTGCAAAAAATGAACCCTTAAATGTCTTTCTTGGAGCCCAAGGGTAAGTCACAATAACTATAACAAGAAACTTTCATACAAAAACCGTGCACTTTTTTGTATTTAAGAATCAAATCACTTTAAACTGGATAAGCTACAAAGTAATCTGGGATGTCATGAGGGTGAGTAAATGAAAAGAGAATTTTCATTTTTGGGTGAACTATCATCACTTTAAGAGGTCAATGCTTTGTGTTATATCTGTTGCTTCACCAGCAGAGAGAGCACTCTTTGTAACAATCATTGCAAAAAGTAAAAAAAGGGTGAGAGAAAGGAAGTGCATTTGTGTCTGTCAGTCAAAAAGAGAGCGTGAAAGAAAGAGAAGTACAAAGGGATGGCAAAATACAAGCTCAAATGGAGGCAGATGTGTGGAAGACATCAATTCAGTATTTTCTTCTATTCATCTACATCTCAAGTAAGTATCTACCTTAATCAGCTTTGTTTGACAGAGTTTGAGCATCTTATCTGAAGAGGAAAACTACAAATGTTCTGAATTGTCACATTCTTGCATTCAGTCTACCTATTTACATTTAAAATTAGTTACAAATTCATTGCTTGCATCGTTTCTGTCCATCTAAATGTGTTCTGTGCTGATGCAGGTGTCACAACATACACTTCATATCAGGGAGGAAGTGTTGATATCAGATGCCCCTATAAGCCAAAATATTTAAGTAACATAAAGTACCTCTGCAGAGGAAAATGCTCCACTCTGCGTATTGTTTCAGAAAAGGATATACCCATTACATCTGGAATGTCTGCTAGAGATCAGAGATTCTCTTTGAATGTCGACACCACAGCCAAAATCTTCACTGTCACTATAACAGATCTGAAACCAAACGATGAAGGACAGTACTTGTGTGCTATAGAGAGACCTCTATCTGATGTCTACACTGAGATTCGAGTAAATATCAGAAAAAGTAAGATAACAGCAAGCATTGTCTTCGTTTCATCATCCATATGAACACAGGTTCAACAGAGAGTTGTGGAGTGTGAAAATGATTTAAATGTGATCAAGATCAATTCTTCAATTTCATGCCATTTCTTTTTTCCTGGTTCTGAACCAAATATTTTCCACGTGTTCTGATTTAGTGGTCCAAGTGTCTGGTATAAAAGGAAAGGAGCTGTCCATCACATGTCATTACAAACATGATGCCACAGATAATGACAAATTCTTCTGTAAAGGAAAAGACCCATCCTTATGTGAGACATCTGGGATCAAAGTTTCATCTGAGAAACACAAACATGGCAGATTTTCTCTGAGTGATGATATATCTGCAAGAGATTTTATTGTGACCATCACTGATCTGAGAGAAGAGGATTCTGGGATATACTGGTGTGGATATGTGGTAAAGACAATATTTAAACAAACGCATAACGAGTGGATTTCAGCAATTGATCTAAAGATTTCTGAAGGTAAGAAGTTTGTTGCAAATTCTGTTAACTAAAAGATTTGTTCTTTGTATTCAATCAGAAGACTTGAAAACAGATCCCTGATTAATACACAGGCTTTTGTATTTCCGCCCCACCCCTGACATCAATGAAGCGTTGTTAACAGCTGTGTCAGGGGAAGTACACGAGTGAAGACTTTCTATTTCTGTTCCTAAAAGAGAGAACTTCTCATTTGCAACTTAGACTTGTAACCTGCCATCACAATAATAAGTCTGCAGCATGAAAAGTACTGAACTTTATGCTTAACACAGATGAGCATTGCTTTGTGTCTTAGATTATTCACATCAGATGAGTGCAGCATCTGAAATAAATACATCAACTACAGATTATGCAGAACTTAATATCATGCACATTAAATCAAATGAACATTTCTGTTTCAGTCACACCAGGTACATCAACCACATCAAAGAGGACGTCACCTCAAATAACCACAACAGCTTCCTTTTACATCACTAAACCAGCATCAGCAGATCCTGCATCAAACAGACCTGTCACAACTGCATCATCATTATCAACTTCATCTTCATCATTATTACTTCTCCCATCATCATCTTCCTCTTCTACTGATTCATTCTCACCCAAACCACAATCAGGTGAGTTGTGTTCTGTTGCTTACAAAATCATGCAAGTTTCTGTTTGTACGTTGAGATTTCTTAGCTTTACTCCATAACTGGCCATTTAGGATGATTTTGGTGTCTGTTTTTCAAGGTTTTACAAGTATCATTATGCTGCTGGTTATGGTCATGCTGTTGGTGTTTGGATTCTTAGTGATTGTTTACATCAGACGGAAACAAAAGAAAAAAGGTAACGCTTTCATACACATTTTACATGGTATAGAATCTTTCAGAACTCATAACAGTTATAGTATGTTGTCAAATTGGACTTGCGCCGCGGTCATGCAGCTGCATTTCTCTCATTACACGCACAAACACACTTAAAAATGAATTGTCACACAACAGAACTGCAGTTCAGAGGAGCTGTTTGTTGCTCAATGGAGAATCTGCCCGATGGAGAGATTGGAAAAACTAAAGAAGTGAGAAAAGGAGTTTACTGTTTGACTGGGAAAAAATAAGGTCTAATATTATCCAAAAATACAAATTTTACTGGTTTTGATTGTGTCTCTTTTCCAGTTCATCTTTTTTTCTTCTCTCACATCAGGGCACTCATCCCATCTATGATTATGAAGAGATCCTTCTGACAAATGATCATTCTGATTACAGTTTGTTTCATCCTGTATTTGGTGAAGATGATGCCTCTGTTTATGCTGTAGCACAATTACCCAGCATCACCTCTGATAGTGTCACTTATTCCACCATCAAATTACAGAATACAGCTCATTCAGACAGAACCTCTCCTGATGGGCAGACAACATGTGACTATGCAACTGTTAATCCATGAAAGACTCATCCATGGGTACACTGCAAAAATAATTTTCTTACATGAGCATTTATGGCCCATCTATCCCTTTATAATCAATTTACTCTGTGAGGTGCTGTAAAAATATGTGACCTTGATATTATTTTGGTTCAAACAGGAGCTGGAACATATACCGCAAGAAATATGAATGTTTGGTTTGATTGTCTTTTATTTATTTCATGTTCATGCATCCTGTAGTGTTAAAAAAATAAATCAACATTAAAATAAATAAATAAAGCAATTAATTTGTACACTCAGTGCACATAACATACATAGTGGATATTTAAGTTAGTGGACAAAGTAAATGTTTTGATGCATTAAAAAAAAGATAAAATTAATATAGCAAAAGTTGGTAAATGATGTAATGCATTTGCTGAATGACATAGTGGACCTAAGGGTTTGCTTGTTTAGACAGCAGCTGTTTTCAGATTGAGCCTGAAGTGGGTTTTACTTACAGTAATGCTGTAGTCGGGGTGCATTAAGTGATCTAGCGGGTTTTAATATCTTATCCATGCTTTTTGGATGTGGTTCATGATCTACAATCCCTAAAGGTGGCATGAAATATCAATTACATTGCATGAAAAATAAGGAGAGGATTATTTAATATAATAGTTATCATTTTATATTGAATATGCATTTAATGTTGTCCAAACACATACAGCAGAATCATTTAATCGGTGCCATTTGTTTTTGACCAGCAGACGGTGACATGAGAGGAGACTATCAGCGCCCCATCAGGTTCAGAACGCGATTCTTCGTTTGACAGCTCAGAGAGGCTGGAAGTGGTGATGACGTAATGCTGCTGTGTCAAAGTGAAAGCAATTCACTCATATCTGAGAGAAGGTGTCACGCGTGTGTGTGTGTTTTTTGTTGTTTTTTTTTTTTTTTATTGTTTGTTTTGTTTGTTTGTTTTTTCTCCATTATTTATTCCCGAATTTTTGCCTTACTTTCAGCCCACAGGGACTGTGAAAGCCGCTCGTCTACGTTATGTAGCTTTTTTTCTTGGTGAGTATCTTTTTACAAATAATATTTGGTCCTCTAGCCTCAAGACTCATATTTCCGCGAATCAACATGACTTTTTAAACTGATACTTTAGTCTTCATACATAAAGCCATGTTTGTAAAGCCCTGTACATCTGGTACATTAGTCACTACATACAATTAATGGGAAATATACAAACAACACACAATTTGACTCGTTACATTTACATTTATTCATTTAGCCGATGCTTTTATCCAAAGCGACTTACAAAATGAGGAACTCAGAGACAGTTACATGAAAAGTGCTGCATTACAAGAAGTTTTAATTGCAATAGAAAAGTACTAGCCAACTGGCCAAAACTATAGGTTAGTGTGCAACAAGTTTATATATATATATATTCAGGGTTCAGTACAAGTTAAGCTCAATCGACAGAAGTTGAGGTATAACTTTCATTACCTAAAAAATTATTTCGACTCGTTCCTCCTTTTCTTTGAAAAAAGTTACTATGGAAGTGAATTGGGGCCAATTGTTGGATGGTTTAAAAATGCAGAAAAGTGAAGCTTATCATTTTATAAAAGCACTTACATTAATTCTTCTGTTAAAACACATGCTTTATTTGAGATGTAAAGTTGTTTAAATCATTTCTACTGTCGTTTTAGGTTTTACAGCATTGTGTCATCACAAAAGTCTTTTTAGGCGATTTTATCACACTAAAATCATATTGTTTACGGATTAAGATCTAAAGATCTAAAATAAGACTTTTTATATATGTGTTTGTACAGACCAATATACTGTAAATATAGCTACTTTATCTGTATACAGGCTTCAAACATTTGACTTGAATAGAGATTATGTGCTCCTAACACACACACAAAAAAGTGGATGACAGAAATAAAAGAACCTTGATCAGAGCAACTTAAATAATGTGTATGTAATGGAATTTTTGGATAGTTTGTTATTTAGATGTTAATACCAATAATGTCTCTGCTCTGAACTTATGCTTAAGACCCGGATAGACAAGATGGCATCAGTTCCAGAGCAGCTTCTGGAAACACTGGATGAGCTGGAAGAAAACAAACTGAAAAGGTTTAAATGGCATTTAAAACAAGAAGGGTCCATTTCAGCTGGTGAATTGGAAAATGCAGATGCCATTGACACAGTGGATCTGATGGTGGAGTGTTATGAACCAGAAGAAGCTATGAAGATCACATTGAACATCCTGAAGAAGATGAAACAAAACCAGCTGGCTGAAGAGTTAAAAAACAAGTACAAGGAAGGTAATAAAAGAAAGAATATCACTAATGCTGAAGCTGTAATAAAAGGCAATGTATGAATCTCTCTGTCTCTATTCCAGTGCAAAATACTCCAGTTCAGATCAGTAGTCCCTCTCAGACGGGACTCAGTGTTGATCTGAATGCTGAAACGGGTTCAACTGTAAATGCTCCTGTAATCAATGGAAACATTATCTCAGGCCCAGTTACCATCAACTTCACCTCAAATACTGGTGCTATCGGTATGATCACAACACAATAACACTGTTAACATAATGCCAACATCATGTACCAGCACATAGATGATAAAGTTTGAACAAACATGAGGCGTAACTAGTTTGTTGCATTACTTGTCATATACATCGATCTTAATAAATTAATGAGTATTTTCTCTGGCTTTCTTTTTGACAATTGCTGCTCTCTCAAAGGGCTGCAAACACTCACAGAGAGACAGATAACTGGGAAACATGCAGGAAAACAAGGTACAAACAACTTCTGTAAATACTTGTTATAAATGCATTTGACTTCCATTTTAGATCAATTTCTTAATCTGTTTTAAGTTTTGATTAAAAAAAAAAAAAAAAAAAATCCCCATTATGTTGAAACCATTTTGATGAAGAAACTTCGAAACTTCTGAGGAAGCTACTGTTTGCGTTCCACAAACTAAAATCAAGCTGCTCTTTTGAAAAAGTACTCAGCTACACTACAAACGGTTATAACAAAATGTTGCTAACTACAGAGAAGCTATTTAAAGAAGTACAATTTTTGTTTAAATATTTGTATACAGTGTATAAAATTATCAGATAATATTATTGAATTCTGCAATCAGAGTTCTAATTTCAATTATATCACCTGAAAGTTGTATAATTAGGGTTATATATTCAGGTCATGCATTTATTTAATTAATTAGGACATTCCCTTTAAAATTGTGATTAAAATTAACCATGGTATTACAACAGTAACCATGGTTTAAACATGAAAGTTGTAGTTAAACCAAAACCACAAAATTGACCATGGTTACTACAATATTATTGTAGTAAAACAATGGTTAATTTCACAAGGGTTACACAAATAGGGTAACACCACTAAATTGAACATAAATATATACTTTACATACACTAATAAAACTAGAAAACACCATATTTTAACTGAATTGAAATAAAAAAATAACTAAATATTTTGTGCCAAACAAAAAGCCAAAGTGAATCAGTGAATAATTTTTGTAAACTATTCATTTACAGTATATGAGCCATCCGAAAGAATTGACTCACTAAAAAGAATCGGAGTCCCCAAGACTAAATAAGCAAATATTTCATTTTAAATGGTTCATAACTGTCCGAAAGAATTGATTCACTTAAATGATTTGGTTTTCCCTGTGCTACATGGGAAAGAGAGGATGGTTTAGGTGAGTGTTTTTAATTACTCCCTCGGCTCCATTGCTGCATTCACAATATAATGTGACAAATGTGTTTTATGACACTACAGTGCTACTTCAAAATTTAGCTTGTTACTGAAAAGGCTACGCTATTGTGAAAATAGCTGAAATCACTACTGAAAAATTTTGTTAGGTTAATAATGTCACTATTTTCATTTAGTTGCTCCTTAATACTGGTTGAAACAATGTCGTTGAACAACATAAAATTAAATCCTTGTGTTCTTGTTTTGTTTCACAGAATATGATGTTTTGCAAAAAATCATGACAAATCACAAAGACTACATGAAGGAGAAAACTGAACGTGTTTTTGAAGGCAAAAAAGAAAATAAAACACATTTCAAGAAAGTTTACACTGAACTCTTTATCACTGAAGGTGATTTTACAGATGTCAATCATGAACACGAGATTCTGAAGATCGACAGAGCTTTCAAAACCTCAAACTCTGAGGACACGCCAATCAACTGCAATGACATATTTAGCTTATTGAGGCAAAGGGCGGAGGGTAACATTGTGCTGACCAAGGGAATCGCTGGCATTGGAAAAACCTTCTCTGTGCACAAGTTCATTATGGATTGGGCTGAAGGAAAAGCAAATCAGCATATAGACTGCATGTTCCTGCTTCCATTTCGTGATATTAACTTGATTAAAGATAAGGAGTTCAGTCTCCATGAGTTTCTACAAGAATTTTATCCTCAACTGGAAGAGCTCAAGGATACAAAGTGGTCTGAAAGTTGTAAGCTTGCATTTATTTTTGATGGACTCGATGAAAGTCGTCTTCCATTGAATTTCAATTGCAAATCACTGCACTGTGTAAATTCACGGTCATCTGTTGATGCTTTGTTTACAAGTTTAGTCAAAGGGAAACTTCTTCCATCATCTCTCATCTGGATAACCTCCCGACCCGCAGCAGCCAATCAGATCCCTCCTGAGTATGTGGGTTTGTTCACAGAGGTGCGAGGATTCACTGACAAACAGAAGGAGGAATTCTTCAGAAACAGAATCAAAGATGAGACTCAGGCCTCCAAAATCATCTCACACATCAAGACATATCGTAGTCTCTACATCATGTGTCACATTCCTGTTTTTTGTTGGATATCAGCTACTGTTCTTCACAAAATTCTCATCCAGAACAATGGGGAGGACATTCCTTCAACACTTACTGAAATGTACATACACTTCCTGCTAATACAGATGAACATGAAGAACCAAAAGTATGATGAAAAAAACGAAAGAGAACGCTCAAAGCTTTTGGGTTCAAACAAAGAAATTATCTCAAAGTTGGCTAAACTGGCATTCGAACAGCTGAGGAAGGAAAATATAATGTTCTATGAGGAGGATTTGAAAGCATGTGGCATTGACTTAATTGATGAGTCAGAGTCTACGGGATTATGCACAGAGATCTTTAAGAAAGACTCTGTGCTTCATGAGATGAAGGTTTATTACTTCATACATCTGACTGTCCAAGAGTTCCTTGCTGCTCTGCACGTGTTCCTCTGCTACGTGAACAAGAACATGGAAGAGCTCGATTTTTTCCTGGAGAATTCACGTCCTGAGAAAGACCTGCTGTACGTGTTGCTGAGGGAAGCAATTGACAAAGCCAAGGCAAGCAAGAGGGGGCATTACGATCTCTTTATTCGGTTCTTGCTGGGCATTTCTCTCGAGTCTAATCAAAAACTCCTCACAGGCTTGTTGACACACACGGAGGACAGTAAAACAAGCATCAATAAAACGATCGATTACATCAAGCATTTGCAAAACAACGATAAGTGCCCTGACAAATCCATCAGCCATTTTTTCTGCATCCTCGAGCTGCAGGATAGATCCCTGTACCAGCAAATCAGGAAATATCTGAGTTCAAATGTCATAGACAATTGTCGAAAGATCTCTACCTCAAACTGCTCAGCGCTGGTCTATGTGCTCTTGATGTCAGAGGAGGTGCTGGATGAGTTCAACCCAAAAAAGATCAGCCAAACATATGCAGGATGTAGGAGACTGGTCCCAGTAATGAGATGTTGCAAAAAAGCTCTGTGAGTATCTTTTTATGAAGACAAAGAAAATACCTTATTTTTTCTCTTCTGCTTATTTGTGTGAAATTTAAATGTTCTTGTTAGTATATTTTATAAATGAAATATGTGGTTTAACTTTAATTTGAGGGCATTACATGAAATGTATGGTTTCTTGATATATTTCAAATTTTATCTTTATTAGGTTTTGTGTTAGTGTTGTGTTTTTTATCTGTCAAAAATAATGAAAAAAAAATTATTAGACAAAAAATAAAACACAAAAACTTGGTGTCTTACACAAAAGGCCCAGTCTAAGCCAAACAGAAATGAGAAATGAAATTACCCACAAGGTACCAGCACAGGACAGAGCACAAGAGGGGAAATAAATAAGGAAGCAAATAAGGAGGCAAACAAGGGAAGGCAGGTGTAACTGATAAACCGATAGACTTAATTGACATGAGTTCACATAACAATAAAAAACCAACAAAGCCACGTACACTCATACAACAAAAGAGACGCACTTGAGTGACAGGACTCAGTCACAGAACCAACGAGGTGGAATGTGGGAGTTGGGTGTAGCAGCCAGAAGAGCAGTTTCAGAAAAGGGGCAGGGTCAAGCAGACAAGGAGGTGGCTCCAGGAATGTGTCGGGGACCAGCGGCTCCACGAACTTGGAGGTTTCCGGCAGACATGGAGGGGGGTTCCAGGAAAGGGGCGGGTCTGGCGGCTGGATAAGAGGCTCTAGGAAGGTGGTGGGATCCGGTGGCGGGATCCGGTGGCTGGGTAAGAGGCTCCAGGAAGGTGGCGGGATCCAGTGGCTGGGTAGGAGGCTCTGAGTAAGAGGGAAAAACTGGGCCAGGCTCTGCGACCCCTGGCACAGGGCCTGACTCTGTGGCCACTGGCGAAGGTTCAGACTGGGCGGCCACTGGACAACCGGTCTCTTCCTCCTCAAGCTCCTCTTGTGGGTGAAAGAAATAACAGCAGTGGCTTTGCTGCCTCCTGGATGTCAACGGCAGGCTCAGCATTACCAGTAAAGCTGCAGCTGACTCAACAGTATCTGGAGATGATTTGGCAAAGGAATTAAGTCAGTGCATACCCTCTCCTCCTCTTCCTCTATTCATCTGCCGGTTGGCTGCCAGAAACAGGACCCCCAGGGACCTCAGGTACTTCGGGAATGTAGACAGTAAAGATGGGACCCTCTTTCCATCTTCTCAACAACATCTCCATCTCCCAGAGGCGACAGATTTGATCTACAAGACCAAACTTGGGATCTATGCTCTGGGGAATCGGCTCCTGCTGAGTGGGAGCTGGGCGAAGTTGTCGACCCATCATGGAGGCATGGACTGTCTGCTAATTCTGGATGGCTGGTTCATTCTATCATGACCTGTGGAAAGAACCCAGATGGAGACAGTCATATAAACCAAAAACTCTTTATTAGGGAAGAAATTCAAACACAAAAACTGGGGGTTTACACAAAAGCCCTTAGCCAAACACGACAGACAAATAAAATTACCCTTAAATGGTAAAAACTGAGAAAAGAAAGCAAACTAGTACCAACAGACAGAGCACAAGAGGGGAAATAAATAGGGAAGCAAATAAGGAGGGTAACAAGGGCAGGCAGGTGTAACTTATAAACTGATAACGAGGGGGCGGGGTTTCACACAAGACTGAATTAACATGAGTGCACTTCGCAATGAAAAACCAACTAAGCCATGTGCACTGATACAACAAGAGAGGCCCACATGAGGATCCAGCCACAAAAACTATAAACAAAATCAACAAAAGTGGCAGGATCCTGACACATTGTGCTTCAGAATCAAAGGAAAAGCATATAATGTTTAACTGAAAAGAGAGGTGCCATATTTTATGCATCTTGATATCATTATCAACCAAAAATTACAAGATTATTATGATATATAGGTTTTTGGTTATATTGCCCAACTCTATGTAATACTTTAATTATTACATGGTTTCTTGAAAAGTTTTTGTCTCTGTTTTAGCTTTATTGTAATAACTCATTTAATGAAACTTTTTGAGTAATGAATCTATGCTAATAACTCCTCATGACTGTGAATAAAAATTTTGGCTAAAATCTTGCCATCTTGACAGGTTTTCAGACTGTGGACTGACAGAAACATGCTGTGAAACAGTGGCTTCAGCTCTTCAGTTAGAGGACTGCCCCCTGAGAGAGCTGGACCTGAGTGACAATTACAGTATTGAAGCTGGAGTGAAACTGCTTTGTGCTGGACTGAAGAGTCCTCACTGTAAACTAGAGACACTAAGGTTGGCACTGTTTGTATTTCTCTGAAAACATTTTGAAAGAGCAGTTCTTAACATAATGCCGAAAATTTCAGGTTGGCTCGATGCCATTTTAGCCTGGACAGCTGCATGGAGCTAATGTCTTCGCTCAAGAGGATCTCATGTCATTTCAGTGAGCTTGACTTCAGCAGCAATGATCTGCACGACTCTGGACTCCAACAGCTCTTACATGGAATGGACAGCAAAGAGGGAAAGCTTAAAATTCTTAGGAAAGTATTAACAATGAAACCTGTCAAGGAAATGTCTTGGTCCTATTTTACTCCAAAATCAAAAGAAACAAATAAAAATATTCTATATTTTGTATAGAAAATTAAGCCAATTTGTAGGTCCGTTAAGATTTTTTACATTGTGACATTATTTTTCATGACAATTACACAAATTTAACCCCCCAATTCTCATTACCACAATGCAAAAAATCTTTTGTGTTTCACTGAAAACAAACCACACTTTTTGAGCAATTTTATGAAAGAACTTTGGTTTTTGATTAAACTATTGAACTATCCCTTAAACTGTCTATAATTTTCTTTAATTAGCTTATTAACAATACTGAAGAAACAGATGATTGGTAAAATATTGTTTTTAAATGTTCTAATGCAGGTTAAGCTGGTGTAACCTCACTGAGAAGAGTTGTGAGGTCCTTTCCTTGATTCTCAGCTCAGATTCCCTCCTGAGAGAGCTCGATCTGAGTAACAATGACCTGCAGGATTCAGGAGTGAAGCTGATCTCTGATGCACTGAAGAGTACAAACTGTAAACTAGAGATACTGGGGTAAGACTTCAGGAAGTCATTCTAGCATAAGGGAAAGTCTATTTTTGATTTGTTTTATGTCTTATGTTTGGTGTTCAGATATAATATTGTCTTTTTTAATCCCTCTGAAGATTATCTGGTTGTATGGTGACAGAAGTTGGCTGTTGTTATCTGGCTTCAGCTCTGAGTTCAAACCCTTCACGCCTGAAAGAGCTGGATCTGAGCTACAATCATCCAGGTGAATCAGGAGTCAGTCTGCTCTCTGAGAGACTCAATGATCCAAACTGCAAACTGGATAAACTCAAGTAAGTAGTGGGTCAATAGCTGGATTCCCCTCCACATACTGTATTTTTATGTGAATTTTGGAATATCACACAAAGACGAAGACGTGCATAAACTACGACTGAAACACATTTACCGAATTTATTCCTATAGAATTTATATAGGAATCAGAGCATTTGTCAGAGCGTTATGTCTGGGTGCTCTAAACCACAATTTCTTCATTCATTAGATTTAATAAAAGAGCCATGGTGGCTTCAACTAGAGGTCTACGCAGGACCCGCTCTCGCGAGGTTCTGTCCCACTCCCACAAAAATGTGTCATATTTTTTCTGCTTCTGCCCGCAACATTCACGTTCTCTCATGCAACCGCCCGCAAAAGCAGGTAGAGGTCCAAATAGATTTTTCAGTCCCACTTCCATAAGATTCTGTCCTGCTCCTGCCCGCTCGGTGTCATAAGTGTAAAGTGGGGTGCCAAGGTTTTTGAATTCTAAGGAAAAAACTCCCCAGGGAGGCAAAGATCAAATCTCTGAGAAAATCAGCCTAGAAACTTTCTCGCAAAGATACCATCTCACACCCAACTAAGCAAGAACTGCCTCATTGTTGTCGTTCTCCATTTGTTCCTCTCTTCCCCATCTCTCTCTCCTCTGCCTTCAAGCTCAGAGTCAGCTAAAACTCAACTAAGATCTGTATGTAACAAAATATCATTATAGTACAAATAATGTAACTAGGTATATTAGGTATCATTTAAAAGGTCTTAGTGCGACTGGTGCTATGGTCTCATCCCCACAACAGTAGAATATCTGGTAACAGAGTTTTATGAATGTAGAGAAATTCTGGCCACAGCATCGGGGTGCGCCTCCCTCCTTGGCCTTTCATCTAAATTACCTCCTGTATGCAGATGAACCCAGTAGTTCCAAACCTAACCACTCCCAGATTCCCTTTGTTTATGTTTTCTCTAGTTTGGGTATTTAAGGAAATGTATCACATTGTTCATTGGAATTTTCTGTAGCTAGAAATCCCAGTCAGGTATCCATCTGTTATTCTTAAGATTCATCTTTGAGCATTACATGTTTTGTATTGATTGTCTCTGAATTGATTAGTTATGTAATTGGTACATATTTACCTGACTAATAAATTGTTAAACTTGATTCTATTCTGACTTATTCTGAAATTATTGGCTTTAGTAGATCACATTCAATTCCTGTTACCGCAAATCTGTGATCAGGGTTAATACATACTAAGACCCAGCATTTGATGGAGCATGGAGCACATCAACTGGGATCTTAAGCTTTCTGATTAACCATTTGGCTTTAGTTAAGTGTAATAGACTGTAAAGGCTAAAGAAAGTACTATCTGGCACAATGTAAGACTGATCAACCAGTCTAGATAGCACTAGTCATGACCCCTGTTTAATGCTAATATTATTCTAGTCAAGGGTAATAGGAAAATATAGAATTAAACAAAAGTACTATTTGGGTAATGGTATGTTGGTCGGCCTTATCCAACTAGTGTTAGTCATTTACCTCTGTTTAGAGATAATATTACATTAATTAAGTGTATACAGATCTATAGAAACTAAGCAAAACTACTAATTAGAAATAGATAAGCTGCGGTAGTACTCATTCTTTTTAGTATTAGTTCATTTACCTCTGGCTAAAGATCAAACTGACAAGTTTGTGACCGTTGGATACATGAACATGGCCGGCATGAGACCATAAGCGACAGGATTGCGAATGAACGAGTGCAATTTAAAAGTATAGAATTAACTAGAACAATCAAGTATCCAAATCTAGAGAATATCTCAATTGATGATCAGTAATAACTGGAATCTCAAACTAAATTCGAGGTCTAATTTAACTGGAGTCAGATTCGGTCTTAACTAAAACTAATTAAGACACCAAAACACAAGTGTGGCAGAAAAGACGAACGTGCAGATACCTTCACCACTTCGCTGGATTCCGCCATTGGGCCAGCGAGGTGCCATTTTTACATAAGCTATTTTTATCCATTTCCCACCCATTAAAAAACTGAAAGAGAAAAAGAAAAAACATGTTTCGATAACATTGTTTGTGTTTATATTTTACAATGTAAAGTGAATTTTTTTTTTTTTAAACTTATACAAATATACTGGCTGTTTTAGTAGTAATGCCTTTCCAGACTTACTAACTAAAACAAAC
The DNA here is from genome assembly GCF_019703515.2 of Myxocyprinus asiaticus. Taxonomy (NCBI): domain Eukaryota; kingdom Metazoa; phylum Chordata; class Actinopteri; order Cypriniformes; family Catostomidae; genus Myxocyprinus; species Myxocyprinus asiaticus. The sequence continues at coordinate 53,313,799 of NC_059351.1, forward strand.
TTATTAACTAAAATATCCCCTAATAACAAAATATCTTCAGTGTCATTCAGCTAAAAAAAAAAATGATCCGCAATAGATGTATAACATCCGCAATTTGTGTATAATAACCACCAATTCTGAGTAACTTGAATACATTTGAGTAACTTTTATTTTAAATATTAGATAGATATTTAAAGTATTTATATTTTGATATATTTAAAAAATGTAAATATTTTGCGGGAGTCTCGCAAGTAATTTCTTTCTCCCACTCCTTGTGCACACATAGGTGTCTTCCTGCTCGCAACCGCACTCAGTAATTAAAACTTGTCCTGTGCTGCATTCTGTTGTGCCAGGTCCAGGCCTCTAGTTTCAACTTAATTTTTCATTTCTATAATGTGTCAATTTCCCCAGAAGTGATGTTTTTGTTCTCTTGAACACATGGGAATGGAACCGCTGCTTTATTCACAAATTGTTCTGCAATATTCCGATTTTCCGCATAAATTAAATCTGGAACTAGGATGGAAACATGACTAATGATGTGATATTCAGTTTTGTCTGGATCTATCAAGTTTAAATGCAAAAATACATGAAGAATTTAATTCATGTAGCCAATGACTTATTTGAAATACACCTCCATTCTAATAAATGTGTTTTCAATTTCTTTTTAACTGTCCAGAGATCAGATCACTTGACCTTTTATATGTTTATATATATATAATATAATTAATACAAAGAACATAGCACATGTTACTGAAACTAGAAAATATCCTTTTCATCATATTGGACATCCTTATTTGTCATTAACCCTACATGTATAACAAAAGCAAGCAAATACTTTTCTGTTACTTGCTTCTAATGACCATTTTGTTCATGTATTGTTTACTTATTTATTTTCTGCAGAACTGATCCTAATGGTCAACACTTCATCAAATCAGGGATAAGAAAGTGTAAGTCTGCATCTATCACTTTTCTCTCTTTTTTTATAGCCATGGTAAAAGGAGCTTTACAATGCCAAAGCATTAGTACCATTATACATACACATTTAAACGCATACATAAAAAGAAAATGTGTAGAATGAAATATAATTAAAAAAATAAATAAAATAAAAGTAAAACAGTGGTTTATTTCCCTAATGTAAATTATGTTCTGTCTCACAGATGCCTGTAATCTTACACTGGATCCAGACACAGCACACAATGAGCTCTTTCTCTCTGATGAAAACAGACGGGTGACACGAGTAACTGAGAAGCAGTCATATCCTGATCATCCAGACAGATTTGAACCCTGTGGCCAGATTCTGTGTCGAGAGTGTCTGACTGGACGCTGTTACTGGGAGGCTGAATGGAGTGGTTCACAGGGGGTGGTGGAAGTAACGTACAAAGGCATACCTCGCAAGAACTATAATCTTGCTATGATGGGGGCCAGTAAACTTGGAAACAATGATGTGTCGTGGAAGCTTACCTGTGGGGAGATTACATATGTTTCTCACGATGAAGTGAACATTAACGTAAAGGCTCCAAGCTCTCGTTCGTCCAGAGTAGGAGTGTATGTGGACTCGGCAGCTGGCACGTTAACATTCTACAGCATTTCTGACACTCACACACTCACACACTTACACACTTTTAACACCACATTCACTGAACCGCTCTATGCTGGATTTAAGGTGGATTGTGGCACTTTGTCCTTGTGTCAGATGGAGTAACCTAAGCCCTCTTCAGAATAACATTAATTCACTCCATAAAATCATGCTCTTAATCAGTCATTTCATCTTGGATTTCAGTAAAAATATCTAAACCTTGTTAAAATCTTTAAAACAAGATATATTTACTTGAGAAGTGAAGTCGCATTTTAAGAAATTAAGACCCCATTGGCAAATTGCTTTTTTAATTATTTTTTTAAAAGAATAAATCTAACAAGATTTAGTGAGGTTAATGCTTAAAAAAAATAAAAATAATAATGTACTTACTAAATGTAAGTAAAATGGGGTAAGATGCTTGTTAATTATACTGTTATAACAGGATATGAGCTGTTTTGTGGTTGCATGTTACTTTTGATATTTGTGTGTATGTGGTTTGTGTGTACTTTTGATATTTGTGTGTATATAACAAAGTATGTCATATGGCAAATTTTGACCAGCTGGGATTTCTTTCTTTTTTTTTCAGTAATTCTGCTTTTTATTGTAAGGCTGGAAGCCTGCGCTGCTATTTTGACAAAATCTCAACAAAAAAGCAGTTAAAGGATGACATGTTTGCTTGTTTTTTTTGTGTGTGTTTTTATTATTTTTTTTTTTAATGTATTTTTCCATTCATCAGACTCCAACAAAGTTGTTCATTTAAAATATTGTGTTGTTTAAGGAAAAAGTATTTTACAGAAATTGATAAGGGGGGCTGCAGCCACGGCCCCGGGGCTAAAGCCCCCATAAGCCCGTGCATTAATATGGCCCTGCATCCCAGATACAGTATATATGAATTTTTTTCTTCTGCAGAAAACAAATTATGATTTTTAGTAGAATATCTCAGCTCTGTAGGTCCATACAATGCAAGTGAATGGTGACCAGAACTAAGGCTAAAGTACACTTTGTTTTTCAACCCATTCTCACTCCCGAGGCATCAAATACTGCTACTTGTGCAAGAGACCAGCGCATCAATAGGTGGACAACAAAAGCACACTTTGGAGTCAGTTTCCCAGGTAGGTATAGCTGCAGGCTGGAGATCTCCAAATGGGGCATGGTTTCTCCTGAAGGGGGTGGGGTTACTTCAAAAGGGGTTTGCACCAACTCCAAAAGGGGTGATACCTCCACAAATGGTTAGGGAAAGGGTTAGGTAAGGGGCTCCCTATATCTTTGCTGGCGATTTGGACCCCCCCCCCCCCCCCCGCGCATTGCTTTCAATGAGAAACGTTTGCCGTCAAAGACTGACGCAGAGAGAATCAGATTTTTATCAATGTGAAATTTTATGTTGGGGTACAGTTTTGTCATTCTGACATGAAATTTTGGGTTATGATTTTCATGATGTTTAAAATCAGCCACGTTTATTCACAATGCTTGGTTAGTGTTTAATCAGCAACATTTAGTTTACAGTGGTTAAAGTGTATTCCTTTATTTTCTGTACAAATTCAGCTCTTCTTAAGTGACATGTTCAGTTCTGGGTGTATTCACGTCTCTTGTCTCGCCAGAACGTCCGCGTGGTCCACGAATGTACAAAAGAAAGAAAACAAGTTAAAATACCTCGCATCTCCTGATAGAAATCCCAAAAGAATAATTGCACAGACGAAACACTCACGTGTTGGTCCGCAATCACTCCGCTAGGGAATATTATCTTATTCCAGCCACCTCGCTCTGCGGCCGGCCTCATCAGTTTATGCATGATCTCCTTCGCCAAGAGCAGTGCACTACAAACGAGAAATGGAGAGAGAGAAAGGCTGAGGCTGCTCCTTCATTGCCTTATTCATGTGCATTCTCCCAGAATAACACAGAGAAAAGACAAGGGGCAAATTTATTCCTTACCTTCCGATGTCAATCTCTCTCAAACAGCGTTCTTAATGTGATGGCTCAAGACGTGCAAGGTAACTCTTTTGCATGTTTTGTTCATCAGAAAATGGCCGCCGAGCTAGGCCTCAGAGCATGTCCGACTAGACTCGCGCTCTCGCTCAAAGGGAGTGTGACAAACATGAGGAAGAACCCGATGTCTACTCACACTCCAACTTCTCAGACACAAAGCCGAAATCCCAAACGGCTCCCGCACATGGAGCTCCAAATTTGGAGGCCATGGAACAGGGATAGGTGGAGATAATGCCTCGTGGTGAGAAATTGCAAGCCTCAAAAAGCGCAGTTGTCTCAGTCGAACCCTTGTAATATTTACAAAAATGGCACTCAAAAGGGAGGATCAAGGATCTTTGCTTCGACATGAGTCGTTGGAACAAACATGGGCTTTGATGAAATCGTGCACTGAAGAACAGAAAATCTGACTTGACGGCTCAAAAGCAAGCGCCTTTATGGAGCTTGTGACGTAGCTCCCTAGGAGTGTGTCGCTAAACGCCACCAGCCAATAAATTGCCGTGATTGTATAAGGGCATCAGACCAAGTGACACTCAGGGCATGTCCCAAATGCAATAATGCAGCTCGAGTCACATGAGAGGGAACCATTTTACCTTCCGCTATAAAAGCATATGTATTATAAACGTGCTCATCCAGTATGAACATGAACAATAAGCGCATTTACATTCACAAACGTGTGGTCAAGTAAACGCGTGGAGTGGTGATGGCGTAGTGGGCTAAAGCACAGAACTGGTAAGCAGAAGGTTGCTGATTTGATCCTCACAGCCACCACCATTGTGTCCTTGAGCAAGGCACTTAAATACAGGTTGTTCTGGGGGGGTGGGATTGTCCCTGTAATAAGTGCACTAAGTCATTTTGAATAAAAGCATCTGCCAAATGTAAATGTAAAATGCATTAAATGGTGTTCCTTCATTGGTGTAAAGTCATAAATGGCTTGAGAAACAACCTATCAACATGGGTAGATTTTTGCCCATTACCCCAATTTCACATTGCATGTAAACACCTTAACCACCGTTCTTACCGGCTCATCCACTGTGCGCACATGTTGTGTGCATGCCTCTTCACAATTTGATGTCAAAAGCAGAGAATAACATGATTATTTCAAATGTCATGTAAATGTGGATTTCTTATTTTTAAATAAGCTGATTTTGGGGGAGTAATCAGCATTGTAACACTGGGTTCTTGGAGTGGAAGCGACGCAGGAGTAGATACTTTCAATCTTTTAATTATAAATGCTGGAGTGGAACAAACGATAAAGTTAAACATCACAAAATAGCAAAACAACGAAACACTTCAACACAATGTAATACTTCAAGGACTAACAATAGAAAACTAGAGGGTATTTATACACAAGTAACTAAATGAGGGAATGGAATACAGGTGAGGATGATGAGGAGCAGATGGAAGTGATGAGGGAAGTGAACTATGGGAGATGTAGTCCAAGGGAAAACTTCAAAATAAGAGTCCTTGAAGCACATGAGGTAGACGGACTGTGACAAGCATATTGGTGTGCATGTAAATGGGCTCACCATTAAAAGAAAAACCTCCTCATCTTGTTTTACAATCAAATAAAACATTTTTTAACAATTTTCACATTCACAGATTATTTTAAGCCCAATTGTTTTTGAATTTATTGACTTTCATAACAATACATTCAGTAACACCTTAAGAAATCTGATTTGATGATCAGTTGCCTAAAAGATTTTAATATTTGCCACCTTATGGCCTTTCAGTGTTGGGAATTGGAGATGAAATGTTGCTGAAATCTTCCCAGATTCATCCTGAGTATCTCTGTATTCAATGTGTTGATTAGGGAACAATCCTTTAGTGTCATGGATAGCTTTGAGTTTTAAGTCGGTTGACCAAAGATTTTTTCTTGAGATATCTTCTCCATACACTTATAGCAGAATAGGACAAAAGTAAACAACTACAGCAATAATAATGCAGCATTTCAAACATTAGGAAGTATAGTGCAAAAGATACTAGGTACAAAAACATGCATTTTACTGCTATGTTATCAAGGTAGCATTCTGATTCAAAATTGTTTGTTAGCATTGCTCGGCTGATACACATAGACCATTTCAAGGACTATTCATAAGTTTAAGGGAGTGACATCTTTGTTCCATGAACATTTCCTACTAGTTGTTAAACTCATTCAAAACAACAGCGGGTGGCACTTCAACGTTAATATTAAATGTGGATCATGTTGTTCGGTGTCTGGATGCTCTCTGGATGCCTGGAATTAAGAAGTGTTTAGATCTTCGAAAAACAACCTCAAATGGACACATTCAGTGAAGCGAGGTGGCTGGATACATGCAGTACCAACAACTGTAGCACACATCTTATCTCTGGTAGATGAACGGAATTTATGTCAAATAATTGTAAGTTTGAGAGGTAGAGTTCTAAAAGTGGCTATCGCTCCCATTATAATAAATGAAGCTGCACAAGTCATTTACTATTACATTTTGTCATTTAGCAGATGTTTTATCTAGAAGAAAGAGACAAGAAAAATATTTTTATTATAAAAAAAAGAATTACTTACCTTGTCTGAAGTCACACAGAGTTTCATTGAACAGCTTCATTGAATATAATAAGAGCAATCCAATATTCATGATCTCTCTGCTGAGGAAATAATTGTGAGCATCTAAACTACGATACAATTTCATCTCTTCTTTCAGGTAGACTTGTTCAGTATCAACAACACATCTGGATAAGTCACTTCAGGTAAACGTTTGCTGTTCTTTGAAAAAATATCTTAACTCAGATCCTTATTTAAATGATTCGGTAATGATACCAGAAATGCTTCACGATCAGTAGAGTTCTACATCCTTTGTTATTGGTTTCATGCTTGAAATGGTCTATAGCTTGCCCTACAAGTATGCAAATTTAAATCAGCCATCTAGCTCATGGGCGCTGAGTTCTGCATCCAGGTGTTTTTAGCCAATCATGTAAGCTGTAAATGCCATGTGACCAATTAATCTGGAACCACAGAAAAACGACATCCTGACAATTCTGATTGGCTGATTGGCACCACAAGCCCTACACTAATAGTGATGTTTCATTCCGGAATAAATCAGTCTTTTTCAACAAATCTTTTTAGTGAATGAATCGTTCTCATTCACTTCCATACACTGACTCATATTTCTCGTTCACTGATGTCTCTCCCTTTCTAAGCCAATGAGCTCTATTTTGAAGTGAGTGACTGCTTTGGTGGCTTCTCATGCCTGTAAAGACTGACTTTAGCATGAGCCAATAGCATAGCAGACTGTGAAGGAGCATAACATTGGTTTGACCGCTGAACAAATATACTCCTCACTAAACTAATTGGTCACCTAGTTTGTGAACGAACTGAATGTACTGGTAAACTTGTTCGTGACCAAATTAAATGAATCAGTCATCTCATTCATGAATGATCTGCTGACCGGCTGAACAAGAGGAGGAGCTGCATGTCATTCGTTCAGTTCGTCAATCTGTTTAAACAAGAACAGTGGCTGGATGAATTATGAATAAAAGTGAGTGATGACCACACATTACAATAACATATGGGGGTTATTGAAACTCATATTTTTTTTAGGCTAGCATTGTTGTCTTTTCTTGTATAGCTTGATAGAGTGTCCTGCTCGGCATCAATGTGATAGATATGCTTTGTTGTCATTTGTGGGGAAACACTTATGATGATTAAAATTTCTGCAGTGCTGAAGTCTCTTAGTAGAGTTGTGGACACACTAATTTTAATAAAGGATAATTACACTTGTTCCGGTCATGAATGACTTTGTGCTTTTGATTCAGTGCTATCTGCTCATTCAAAAAATTTAAGACAGTCAATTGGCACCATCTACTGCCACAAATGTGTAATTTGCAGAAATAGTCAATGAACAAATCAATGAACAAATCTTTTTGGTGAACAGATTCAAAAGACTCTAATCAATGAAATGAATCAAAATCACCACCACTACTAGTGACTATCCTAAACCGTCACAAGTCTATTTCCCACTAGGGTTGCTAACCGTACCGTATAATAAGGAATCGTCCCGTATTTTTCCCTCTCACACTGAAACAGCTAAGAACTGTAAAATGATTCATTGTACTTGAATGTGCTTCATATACAAATCTTAAAAATCTCAGGTTAGACAAACCAATCACAAAAGATGGATGTGAAATGGAGCTGTGAGCTGTGTGTGTGTGTTTGTGTGTGTGTACTTTGTCATTGGGTGTTGCTTCGTTACCTGAAGGGGGAGGGTCAAGGTGAGGAACCACTACTATTTGACTAGATGTCATCATGGCAACTGATACTTAACCTTGTAAACGAAGACAACTGCAAAAATATAAAAACTAATGGGAGACGGAGAACCCATGGCTTAGCAAAGTCCAGGAAAACGATTATATGGCAAACTATTAACTTTGCAAAATACTTGATTTTTCTGTCAGCCATGGCGGAGACTGCAATCAAAGTTTAGATTTTTATTTTTTAGATTTTGTTTGCACTGTAATCTATTTGCACTCTAATCTGATGCACTTTTGTTTGTACTGTTCATATGAATTTGTTAAATATAAAGACAATCAGTTATTTTCAATCAGTTGCAGTGCTTATCAAAGAGACAAAGAGAAGTTAAGATTATCAACACCTGTGCTTTTCACTGGTGCACATTCTCTGAATTTGTTCCTGTTCATTTTGTACTAAAAATAAAATCACCTAAAAGGAATGCAAGTCTGTTCCTCATTATTTGTGTACAGTCATAATTCTCTAGTCTAATATTAGAACTTGCCTAGGCATAGCTATAGTAATCTGTGTGTCATATTTAGTATGACATTAAAATGCATTTATTTTTTAAATTGTGTGTCTGTAAGCTATAAGCAAAGTGATTGTGTCTGCAGAAATACACATCAACATGAAATATGTGTACAAACATTTTTCAGTGTCCCTTATACTGTCCCTTATTTTCCCATAAAGAACCTGAAAGTGTCTCTTATTTTCCTCTGCTGAAGTTGGCAACCCTATTTCCTACTGTTAAGAGCTCTCCAAAAACTAGCACTGGTAAAATATGCAATATGTAAATAGCCTAAAAATGTATTTGCATTGCATTACATTGCCATTTATACGTTTGTAAAGAGGAGGCGAGAAGCAGCTTTCCTGGTTCAGGTAAGTGTTTTATTCTCCTTACTGCAGCAAATACACTCTTTCAGGGCTTTCCCAATGTTCATTAATTCACTCTCAAAGTAAACAAACTATTTTACAAAAATAAACTCTCTGCTCTGCTCCTGACTTCACACTAGGGTCTCTGGTGCCCAGGCTCTCTCTCTCTCGTCTACTTGCGGTCTGGCTCTATTTATGCCGCTCTCCCCGTGCTCACTGAAATTAGAGACAGGTGTTAGACATAATTTAGCTCAGGTGTAGCGCCCTTACCGCTTTCTCTCTCCGGAGAGATGCTTGACCACGCCCCCGCTGCCACAATGTTGCTTGCAAATAAACCCATCATAAAACACACCTACTTTTAATGGCCATCAATGAAGAAAGATGTCTTTTGCCTGCATCATTGTGTAGTTACGACATCTACCAGCAGGGGTGAACTGACCATAATAACCAGTAAAACCCTCACAGATATGTGTATTTCATAGAGAGGAGGGGCAAGAGAAAGATAGAGATACACAGAGATCAAGAGATAACTTTAATTGTGACCTCCAGCACCACACAGATAAAGCAGAATGATCCAGGTCTGTTGTGATAAACTTCTTGCATTTCACCTACTGCTCATCTCCTTCCACCTCATGTCAGGTAAGAGTTTATAACACTTTTCTGAATCTCTCTCTAACACAGCAACTGTTCTAAACCATCTCAAATTAATGTTTGCAATGAGTTTTCTTTCTCTCTTCTGTTTCCTTTCTGCATAAAAGTGGTGAAATGTGGGTCAAATGAGATCTTGACTTTAACAGCAAATGAAAGAGGAAAAGTTGAAATACAGTGTCCATATGAGTCACGATATGAAGAAAATGTGAAGTATCTCTGTAAGGGCGAATACAAAATACTAAATAAAGACATACCTGTAAGTTCTGGATCGACAGCCAATGATAAAAGATTCTCTCTGATTGATAACTCAACGACTCACATCTTTACTGTCACCATCACTGATCTGAGACCAGAGGATGAACACACATACTGGTGTGGAGTAAAGACAGGCTTTGGACACTTTGATGACAATACAAAGATTCTACTGAAAATTAAACAAGGTAAGTTGGAGTATATTTGTGATTGAAATTCTTCTTTCAGAAGTCTTTTATCTATAAAACTACATGCTATACTGAAAAAGAAAGAGTTGTTTCTGAGGTGATCTTCTGTATCATGAGCAGTGAAGACCCAGTGTGAGGCGAGAGAGCACAAACCACAATATCCTCTATAGATACTAAGCTAAAGGTCTCACCACATGCTTTAGAGCACTAACAATAACTACTGACTCACATCACTTCCGTTCCAAATGTTGTAAGGTTTTATTTATGATAATGTGACCGACTTAAAAGGTTCAGATGGTTTGTAAGAGAGTCCATGTTTGAGAAGTTTGTTATGCAAGACTTTTGACTTAATCTCATGGTGATTCTTCTTATAACGTCATTGTTTTGTATTGATACAGCTGATTTTACTCTAGTAGTGAAAACAAATAGCAATTTCAGCTCATATTCAGAACAGTTTCATTGTTTGAAAATAGAACAGTCAGAACTGAGTGAATGAATGCAAAGCAGAAGTTGTGGGCATGGTTTTGACAACTTGTGAGGAAACATTTGTAGCACAGTTTGATGACGTACATCACCTATCTGTACTTTCACCTTTCTGAATTTGTTCATACCATCATTTTTGAGAGTGAAAAGGGTAAACAGGTTTGGATTGCTGTCCAAAATGGGGCTTCAAGCATAAGATCCAACTCCCAAGACAGCCCAAGACATGATTATGAAGTAAGCAAGTTGTAATTAAACCAGACTGAGCTCAGTTTGAGGGTCAAATTTTCTTCAGTTGAAAAAGGTATTTGCCTTCCAAAATTAGAAACAATGCCCCGCTGTTGTTAAACCTATGGGCAAATGTGAGCTCTAGTTTCCATGTGATGCCAAAAGCGAGTTGTAAAGCAATTTGTTTTTAGTTGTAAATGATGCACTGAAGAGTAATGCATATTTTATTAACCGTACACTCTAACCCAAACCCCAACCCTAAACCTATCCGTTAGTGGAGTAAAATGTAATCTTAGAGAGAAATTGCAAGAAAAGGATTAGATGCTCCTCACAAACATTGGAAATCTGTTTAGAGAAACAAAATAAAGCCTTTCAAGAAAATTAAGTGTTTTTGAGAACTGGCTATCCTTGAACCTGGCATCACAAAATCATAAATATATATACCAGGGCATTTAGTCAAAGAACACCTCAAAGAAAAAATTGCAGGACAGATCTAGATTGGCAAGCAATAAAATTAAATATAAAATCTTAAATATACTACATCTAAAAACACTCTATGGTTGTGCAGGTTCGCTAACCACAATGACGGCGATGTCAACAAAAACTCAAACAGTCTCCATCTACTCAAACCAACCAGGATCTACCCATTATACAGTCATCACTTTGGCTATGTCATCATCATCATCATCATCATCATCACCACATTCACATTCAGTATCAGTAAAAGTGAAATCAGGTACAGTTTAGAAGTTTCTACACAAATAATGGTGAAACTGGATTAAATTTGACAGAAATCTCTCGTTTGCAGATTTTATTGTGGTCATCATCATGCTGTCTGTAACAGTAATTCTGCTTGTGTTTGGACTTTCACTCTTTGTGTCCTATAGACACAGACAAAAGAGTAAAGGTAATGCTCTATCACTTAAACATGCAGTATTGAAAGGGACGTCAGTCTGCATTAGGCCAATTTTTTATTTTTTTTTTCATTTGTGTGACATGATTCATGAGACCATCATTTTTTCACAGATCGAGAGTCTTCACTTATTGGTAGTGACAAACTGCAAGAAAATGCTGAAAATGTAAGTCTATTTACGTAGAGTATGTGTTTGTGCATCATTTGACTTGGCGAATGTCCATTTGCTACTTAATGAACTACAAATGCAAAACACAGTAACTACATCTTTTCTCTGGCTTTTCTTTTCCATTTTTGCACACTTTTTTTCTCTGAATATCAGCCAAACACGTCTGTAACCACACTGATTGTAGTCTAAGAGACCAAATTCAGTCTTGACTCATTTTAGACAAAATGTTTAATAAACATGATTTTTTACTTATTCTCAGTTCAGTTCTCTCTCTTTTTCCCCCTAGAATGTTTATATTATCTGTGGCTATGAGGGACCTCAAGACGGCAAAAATCACCCTGAGTCACTACCCACAAACCCTTCTGAGACAGAGAGATCTGTTTATGCCATGCCACAATTATCCACAAACTCTTCTGAAACTGACAGGACCATTTACTCCGTGGCTCATTTACCCACAAACACCTCTGCAGCGGAGTGTTCAGTTTACGCGGTGGTCCAGTTACCCAAAGTTCGCAAAAAATATCCAGGTCATGACGTTAAACCAGACCTTTCCAGTAAGACCTAACCATGCATCAAACCTTAAACCTTGTCTGACATAGATGTATTGACACACAGTAGGGTGAATGGCTTGACCGCGACTATAGTAGTGACTGATGATCATAAAGAATGCAGATCAGTACAATTCTAAAAACTGCAGTTCTACTTTTTATTCCAAATTTCCACTTCTGCATTACTGACAAATGTGTCCAAATTTTCAGTTCCAAAGAACTGTTTGTTGTACCTCATTTTAACTTCTGACACTGTTGAAGCAGAACTGCAGCATTGTTACAGCACTGCAGAGGAATGAGGGCCACGAAGACCTGCTGTTCTTCCCAAATTTCTTCCAGTGTTGACCAATGACTGCAACACAATGTAGGGAATTACAAATCAGCAATTTTATTAAGGACTGACATTAAAATGTATTGTGAATAAAATTGATTGAAACAGTATGGAAAATGTACATGAACATCTGCGGTATTTGAAATAAATAAACCATTCAATGGTAAACAGAGGTTGTATGCATGATAGACAAGGTACAATATTAACTATTTTCTTTGTAATTGATTCTTAAAACCAAATAAAAAAAAGATGTAAAAGTTTACAAGATTTACAACAGAAATATTATACTATTTAGGCCTAATTATAATGTAATGTCATATTATACATTTTAATCGAAGATTAGAAATTTCCATAACTGTGAGAAATCCGCTCATTTCTCTCTTGATCTATTTTGCCTCAGAAACCAACAGTGCATCCGTCGTGCTCCCTCATTCTCGCATTTTTTCTCACTCCATTCCCGCCCAATCTGCGTGCACTCACGCAGTTCTAAAGTTAACCGCCAGACTGACAGAAAGACTTGCAGCTCAGTAGTAAGACGTTAAACCTTAAATGTCTTTCTTAGTGCCATAATCATCCTTGGGCTATAAAACTACTTTCTAAAACAAAATAATTGCTCTGGCTTTCATCAATACTCGAGTGCATTCACTATAACAGAAGTCTGTACAGGAGTTTCTGAAGTACGTTTACATCTGTTACATCAAGCTGAATATTTCAATATTACACTTTAGGATTTAAAGGAATAGTTCACCCAAAAATTTAATTTGGGCCAGATGTCAAGATTTAGTGAATAGTGAATAAAGTGGATTAAACCACTCGAGTCGTATGGATTACCTTTATGCTGCCTTTATGTCCTTTGTTCAAGCTTGAAAATTTTGGACCCCACTGACTTATAATGTATGGACAAAAACACCTCATACATTCTTCAAAGGTCATATCAGTTTGGGACAGCATTAGGGTTCCCAACATCACACAAATACTGAACAATACAGGACGGGACAAATATGGGACGGCGGGGTCGGGGGTATGGGGAGGGGGTCCTCTGAGCATTTCGAGGCTTCAATATTGGACACGATGCCCTTAATATGAGAAGTCTTGAGCACTTTGAGCTCCAAATATGGGACAAAGCTATCCAACTGGGGTCCACCATTTGATGTTGTGACAAAATTGTGACCATTTTATATTACTTTCTCCTGTGTGAACATTCCTCTGCCCAAGGGCTGGAAGGTTTGACTGGATAGCATGGCCCTGCTGGTGGATGCCGTAACTACACCACCATGGCGTTTGTTAAATTTAAGGTTTAAAAAAGAAATAGTCAGTAATACATCATATAATACAGACATGGCTTGTTTCTAAAGGAATAGTTCACCCAAAAATGCCATCGCATGCCATCCCAGATGTGTAGGACTTTCTTTCATCTGCTGATACAAATGAAGATTTTTAGAAGAATATTTCTGCTCTGTAGGTCCATACAATGCAAGTGAATGGTGACCGGAACTTTAAAGCTCCAAAAAGCAAATAAATGCAGCATTAAAGTAATCAATAAGACTCCAGTGGTTAAATCCATGTCTTCTGAAGTGATATGCTAGGTGTGAGTGAGAAAAATATTAATATTTAAGTCCTTTTTTACAAATAATGTCCACTTTCACTTTCACATTCTCTTGTGTTTTGGTGATTCACATTATTTGTGCATATTGCCCCCTACTGGGCAGGAAGAAGAATTTATAGTATAAAGGACTTAAATATTGATCTGTTTCTCACTCACACCTACAATATCACTTCTGAAGATATGGATAAAACCACTGGAGTCTTATGGATTACTTTTATGCTTTTATGTGCTTTTTGGTCCTTCAAAATTTTGGTCACCATTTGAGGGTGAGTAAATGATGAGAGGATTTTCATTTTTGGGTGAACTATCATCACTTTAAGAGGTCAATGCTTTGTGTTATATCTGTTGCTTCACCAGCAGAGAGAGCACTCTTTGTAACAATCATTGCAAAAAGTAAAACAAGGGTGAGAGAAAGGAAGTGTATTTGTGTCTGTCAGTCAAAAAGAGAGAGTGAAAGAAAGAGAAGTACAAAGGGATGGCAAAATACAAGCTTAAACGGAGGCAGATGTGTGGAAGACATCAATTCAGTATTTTTCTTCTATTCATCTACATCTCAAGTAAGTATCTACCTTTAATCAGCTTTGTTTGACAGAGTTTGAGCATCTTATCTGAAGAAAAGGAAAACTACAAATGTTCTGAATTGTCACATTCTTGCATTCAGTCTACCTATTTATATTTACAGTTAGTTGTAAATTCATTGCTTGCACCATTTCTGTCCGTCTAGATGTGTTCTGTGCTGATGCAGGTGTCACAACATACACTTCATATCAGGGAGGAAGTGTTGATATCAGATGCCCCTATGAGCCCAAATATGAAAGTAACATAAAGTACCTCTGCAGAGGAAAATGCTCCACTCTGCGTATTGTTTCAGAAAAGGATATACCCATTACATCTGGAATGTCTGCTAGAGATCAGAGATTCTCTTTGAATGTCGACACCAGAGCCAAAATCTTCACTGTCACTATAACAGATCTGAAACCAAACGATGAAGGACAGTACTGGTGTGCTATAGAGAGACCTCTATCTGATGTCTACACTGAGATTCGAGTAAATATCAGAAAAAGTAAGATAACTGCAAGCATTGTCTTCGTTTCATCATCCATATGAACACAGGTTCAACAGAGAGTTGTGGAGTGTGAAAATGATTTAAATGTGATCAAGATCAATTTTTCAATTTCATGCCATTTCTTTTTTCCTCGGTCTGAACCAAATATTTTCCACGTGTTCTGATTTAGTGGTCCAAGTGTCTGGTATAAAAGGAAAGGAGCTGTCCATCACATGTCATTACAAACATGATGCCACAGATAATGACAAATTCTTCTGTAAAGGAAAAGACCCATCCTTATGTGAGACATCTGGGATCAAAGTTTCATCTGAGAAACACAAACATGGCAGATTTTCTCTGAGTGATGATATATCTGCAAGAGATTTTATTGTGACCATCACTGATCTGAGAGAAGAGGATTCTGGGATATACTGGTGTGGATATGTGGTAAAGACAATATTTAAACAAACGCATAACGAGTGGATTTCAGCAATTGATCTAAAGATTTCTGAAGGTAAGAAGTTTGTTGCAAATTCTGTTAACTAAAAGAATTGTTCTTTGTATTCAATCAGAAGACTTGAAAACAGATCCCTAATTAATACACAGGCTTTTGTATTTCCGCCCCACCCCTGACATCAATGAAGCGTTGTTAACAGCTGTGTCAGGGGAAGTTCACGAGTGAAGACTTTCTATTTCTGTTCCTAAAAGAGAGAACTTCTCATTTGCAACTTAGACTTGTAACCTGCCATCACAATAATAAGTCTGCAGCATGAAAAGTACTGAACTTTATGCTTAACACAGATGAGCATTGCTTTGTGTCTTAGATTATTCACATCAGATGAGTGCAGCATCTGAAATAAATACATCAACTACAGATTATGCAGAACTTTCAGAAATAATATCATGCACATTAAATCAAATGAACATTTCTGTTTCAGTCACACCAGGTACATCAACCACATCAAAGAGGACGTCACCTCAAATAACCACAACAGCTTCCTTTTACATCACTAAACCAGCATCAGCAGATCCTGCATCAAACAGACCTGTCACAACTGCATCATCATTATCAACTTCATCTTCATCATGTTTACTTCTCCCATCATCATCTTCCTCTTCTACTGATTCATTCTCACCCAAACCACAATCAGGTGAGTTGTGTTCTGTTGCTTACAAAATCATGCAAGTTTCTGTTTGTACGTTGAGATTTCTTAGCTTTACTCCATAACTGGCCATTTAGGATGGTTTTGGTGTCTGTTTTTCAAGGTTTTACAAGTATCATTATGCTGCTGGTTGTGGTCATGCTGTTGGTGTTTGGATTCTTAGTGATTGTTTACATCAGACGGAAACAAAAGAAAAAAGGTAACGCTTTCATACACATTTTACATGGTATAGAATCTTTCAGAACTCATAACAGTTATAGTATGTTGTCAAATTGGACTTGCGCCGCGGTCATGCAGCTGCATTTCTCTCATTACACGCACAAACACACTTAAAAATGAATTGTCACACAACAGAACTGCAGTTCAGAGGAGCTGTTTGTTGCTCAATGGAGAATCTGCCCGATGGAGAGATTGGAAAAACTAAAGAAGTGAGTGAGTGAGAAAATGAGTTTACTGTTTGACTGGGAAAAAATAAGGTCTAATATTATCCAAAAATACAAATTTTACTGGTTTTGATTGTGTCTCTTTTCCAGTTCATCTTTTTTTCTTCTCTCACATCAGGGCACTCATTCCATCTATGATTATGAAGAGATCCTTCTGACAAATGATCATCCTGATTACAGTTTGTTTCATCCTGTATTTGGTGAAGATGATGCCTCTGTTTATGCTGTAGCACAATTACCCAGCATCACCTCTGATAGTGTCACTTATTCCACCATCAAATTACAGAATACAGCTCATTCAGACAGAACCTCTCCTGATGGGCAGACAACATGTGACTATGCAACTGTTAATCCATGAAAGACTCATCCATGGGTAACAGGTTGATTAACAGAAAAACCAATGCTAAGATTTACATTTACATTGTAATTTCATTTTTTTTGTAAATTCCATCAAAACGAATTGAGTAATTTTTAACAAAATAAAAAAATATATAATAAAGTTGTATTAATTTAATTTTGTTAAAAAAAAATAAAAAATACACAATTCAATGACATTTTGTTATAAAATTGAAATGTGTAAATCTTAAAAATAAGCTAAAATATTTTTGAACATAAAGCACACCAAACAAAAGAATATACACCGGCGACCAAAAGTTTGGAACAATGTACATATTTTATTCTTATGGAAAGAAATTGTTACTTTAATTCACCAAAGTGGCATTCAACTGATCACAAAGTATAGTCAGGACATTACTGATGTAAAAAACAGCAACATCACTATTTGAAAAAAGTCATTTTTGATCAAATCTAGACAGCAGCCATCACTCCAACACCTTATCCTTGAGTAATCATGCTAAATTGATCATTTGGTACTAGAAAATCACTTGCCATTATATCAGACACAGTTGGAAGCTATTTGGTTCATTAAATGAAGCTTAACATTGTGTTTATTTTTGAGTTGCCACAGTATGCAATAGACTGGCATGTCTTAAGGTCAATATTAGGTAACAAATGGCAAAAAAGAAACAGCTTTCTCTAGAAACTGGCTATACAATGCTTGAAATGGGCAAAAAACTGAAGATTTCATACAAAGGTGTACACTACAGTCTTCAAAGACAAAGGACAACTGACTCTAACAAGGACAGAAAGAGATGTGGAAGTCCAGATGTACAACTACACAAGAGGATATGTACATCAGAGTCTCTAGTTTGAGAAATAGACGCCTCACATGTCCTCAGCTGACAGCTTCATTGAATTCTACACGCTCAACACCAGTTTCATGTACAACAGTAAAGAGAAGACTCAGGGGTGCAGGCCTTATGGGAAGAATTGCAAAGAAAAAGCCACTTTTGAAACAGAAGCACAAAAAGAAAATGTTAGAGTGGGCAAACAAACACAGACATTGGACAACAGATAATTGGAAAAGAGTGTTATGATCTTAACCCCATTGAGCTTTTGTGGGATCAGCTAGATTGTAAGGTGCGTGAGATGTGCCCGACAAGACAGACACATCTATGGCAAGTGCTACAGGAAGTGTGGGGTGAAATGTCACCTGAGTATCTGGACAAACTGACAGCTAGAACGTCAAGGATCTGCAAAGCTGTCATTGCTGCATGTGCACTATTTTGTTATCGACAAAGTGAAAATGCGTAAGAAACATTTTGAGAAATTTGCCACCTTCTGCCTGTTTCCATTCAAATGGCCTTTTATCGATTTATCATAAAAATGGTGTGTGTGATGACGTCATGCCTAAAAAACACTTTGTTGCATACGTTTTGGTTTATCGCAAAAGAAATCTGCCCTTAAGCCGTTTTAAGCCGTTTCAAAACAGAAATGTGTGTTTATCACTAATTGTGTACCTTTCGCCTCCCAGATGTCTCCATTTTTTTTCCTCAGAACTTTTGTTAAAATGGGTAGAGTATTGAGACAGTTCATTGAAATTAAGACAGCTTACTGTCATTTTTCACAAATAAATGCAATCAGAAGAGGAGGAATTGCAATCAAAAGGGAGCAGTTGCCCTTCTGATAGGACTGTAATACTGGTCCTGATGTTGCGCCTATCGTAGGTTGCCACCGGTTACAACCCGAAGGCGAATCGTCATGGCCCTGTTCAAGCTGGCGACCTGCACCAAGTAATGGGGAAACTTTCGGACTTAGTATAAGGACCATCCATCAATGTGTATATGCTGTGTGCACATCTATTAAAGAAATATTGATGCAGTGTAACATCAGGATTTACATATGATACATTCCTGATATTCAATAGGCTATTTTGAACAATCATCTAATCTAAAGCATCGCCATCACAACTGCATTACGTCCCGCATATTTGTCCAGCAACTTTTAACGACCAACTGAACTTCTTCATCTAAAATTAAATTTAGCATCATAATGCAATTTACATTTTCTGAAGAAGCTCAACAAATGCGATCCGAGGTAAAGAGGGTTCGATTTAAAATATTTAAAAGTTTTAAAATGTTCAAAAGCTGGTTTTCTGAAAGTGAACTCAGCATTGGACAAATAGTTCTGATAGTTTATAGCCTTGAAAAAAGTGTAGAAAATGTAATTCAGCTGACTTTATTCGTCTACAGAACAGGGTAAGGCTAATTTAAGTTTGTGTAAAGAAAAGGCATATATAGTTCTAAAGATTTTTTTTTTTTCATTTGGTAATTAATTATTTTATTTAATGCTTTATTCGTTTGGTAATTTATTTAATTTAATACAGGGAATTTTGCTGGCATTTTTTCAAAAGTATAAACAATAATTTAATATAATTGTGTTATATGTTAATGTTCCAAGCACACTGAAGCTTTTCTCCTAGTATTATGTATTCATTTTTAATATAAATTATCTTTGTGCACTGAAATTATATGTTTTTTTGTATTTTTGGCTAATTCAATGATTGCCATCTATTATTTTGAATGGTGTGGAAAAGCAACTTTAAAAATAAATGGATGTCTACCGCGATTAAATTAATCACAAAGAGTGGCCATTCATTTGTTCTCAGTACACTTGTTGATGACAGGTGCGTGATATGAGATATTTGTGTTGGCACTCCTGAAAGTGTCATGTTTGCAGCATCGGATATATATGCCGTTAAGATCAATCCATAATCACGTACAATAAATTGGCTTTCAAGGATGTATATCTTGTTGTCATGACTATTATTTATTTTCTTCCCAATTTCGGAATGCCCAATTCCCAATGTGCTCTAAGTACTCGTGGTGGCGTAGTGACTCGCCTCAATCCGGGTGGCGGAGGACGAATCTCAGTTGCCTCCACGTCCGAGACGTCAATCCAAGCATCTTATCACGTGGCTTGTTGAGCATGTTACCGCGGAGACTTAGCACGTGTGGAGGCTTGACGCTTTTCTCCACGGCATCCACGCACAACTCACCACGCGCCCCACCGAGAGCGAGATCCACATATAGCGACCACGAGGAGGTTACCCCATGTGACTCTATCCTCCCTAGCAACCGGGCCAATTTGGTTGCTTAGATGACCCGGCTGGAGTCACTCAGCACGCGCCGGATTCTAACTCGCGACTCCAGGTGTGGTAGTCAGCGTCTTCCTTGTCGTCATGATTAACACAGGCTATCGATTGGGGTAAATTCTGTCATGTGACACTACATTTTTGCGTTAATGACAATTTTCTTGACAAAAAGTGTTTCCAAACCAGTTTTTCACGACATTTGAAGTATCGACATTGAGTTTATGCTCTAGAGTTAAACGGAAAAATATTATGTAACATATAAAGCAAAAGTATGAATGTTTGGTTAAATTTCACATTGTCATTTATTTAGCCATGAGTCCTTAATCAGTGTAAATAATATGCATAATGAAAAAATTTGTTAGTTGACAAAGACAATGCTTTCATTCACAGTTATATTTATTTTATTTAAAATCCTTGTGTAAGTTATTGTGCATTTGAAGAATGACACAGACTTGTTGTGTGTAAAATGAGTCTGAAGTGGGTTTTACTTTACAGTAATGTTGTAGTAGGGATGCATGAACTGATGGAGCGGATTTGAATAATTTATCCATGTTTCTTTTTTTTCTTTTTTTTTTCGGCTGATCAAGAAACCATAAAGTTAGCATGAAGTATCCATAACACTGCAGGAAAAATAAGGAGATAAATAGGGGATTTATTATAATCCATTAAATCCCAAATGTGTAACTCTACGGTCTACAGGACGTTTGTTGGGAGAAGTTATTTTGATGAGCGTATACAGCGCCCATCAGGTCGAAGGAAAAAGCGCGATTCTAGAAGGGGGTCAAAGAGGTGATGACGCAATGACGCTGTTTTATAACTGAAAGTAACGCGAATCTGAGAGCATTTGTGTTTAATATTTCCAAATAATTTTTCTGGTGCGTGCTGCCCTTAAGCAATGTGAAAACCGTCCGTTTCTGTGACGTAGCATTTTTATCCAGGTGAGTATATTTTAAGAAAGAAAAAAAGAGCTGTTTCTTATAACTAAAGCCGTGTTTTTTTCTTTAATAACAATTAATATTGCAGTCCTTGCATCCATCCATCCATTGTTTTTGCGAGTTTTAACTTGACAGAAACCTGATAAACAGTTTTAATGATTTGTCGTTTGATGTTAACTCACGTCTCGATATTTGGTCTTCTAACCGAAGGTTATACAGCAAGTCAGTCCACTGTCGGTCATTTTTGGAACGTTCTTGGGAGGTTATTTCCAGTCATGACAGTGCAGCTCATATCTACTTGAATGGAAAAAGACTGAAATCTCAAATACGATTGGTCAAGATTACGATCAAAGGACATATTTAAAATCAGCAATAAAATCTGAAAACACTGGCATCATAAATTGTGATTCTTTACCTCAGATTACGCTAAAAACAAAACAAAAAAACGCATTTTTCTCGTCTTGTATAGCTAACGCGCATGCGCGATGTCGAGTTGATTGACGGGCAATGGCTGTGTCTAAAAGGTGATTGGCTCTTTTACTTTTAAGGTGGGACTTCTTTTCTACTTCCGTTGGCTGCCGTTGTGCGTTCCAAGAGTGGCCCGTCTCTGCTAAATAATCTCTGTAATAGACCTTTTTCACAGACTTTAATGGCGCGTTTCCGCCTTATTGTTTAGCGTAAATATCGCTATTTTTTTATATTATAATTTTTTTTAAATATTGAGTGTAAATTTATAACATTATACTTTGTGTTATATTACCTGGAATTTGTCAAATTTGTCATCTTCTCCCTTTTTACTGTCTTAATCCACCGCTCTCTATTTTTTTCCTCTTCTGAAAAGTCAGTCAAACGTAATATTGGATTTTCTTTTGCTCTTGGAGCAAATGGGTAAGTGAAAAAAAAAACATATTTGCTGTGAACTCGCATTCACCGCTGTGGAAGTTTGCCTGCAAACGTTTACTTCCGTGTTCCAAAACCTGGAGTGTGATGAAGGTCAATGGCTCATTCTTCCAAGTCACATGACTTTCTGAAATTTTCTTCACATGACTTTTTTTGAGACTTTGGCCTCTTCTGCATATCTAAAGATACGTGTTTATTCTAATAGGTACTTTAATCTGTTTGTTACAGTTAATATTAAATATTTATACAACACAAAAGTGAAACCGTTCCATTTCTGTCATTAATGTCATTCTATTATTTTGCTTTATGTTTGTAGCTGTTATTAATTTAGCTACAGTAAGGGCTCAGATTCATCTCACCAATAAAGTGTCTTATCACAACTTCAGTAATCTGATTTTAAGACTGTCTAAAATGAGACTTTTATTGGTGTGTTTGTACAGATCATTACTGTAAGGTGCTTTATCTGTAAATAGGCTACAAACTGATTTTACTACAGATTCAAGTGGGTGACAGAAATAAGAGAACCATAAGAACAATTTAAAGGAATATTCCGGGTTCAGTACAAGTTATGCTCAATCGACAGCATTTGTGGCATAATGTTGATTACCACAAAAATGTATTTCGACTCGCCCCTCCTTTTCTTTAAAAAAGGCAAAAGTCTGGTTTACAGTGAGACCCTTACAATGGAAGTCAATGGAAACAATCCGTAAACGTTAAAATACTCACTAGAATACTTTCAAAAGTATTGCCACAATATGCATGTTATCATGATTTTAGTGTGACAAAATCATTTACTATCCTTTTTTGTGTAATGTTATAGCCAGTTTTACAATTGTGTTGCCATGACGACATTATGCCGTAATCCTTTAAACCCTTACATGACTGTAAAAATATCAATTTAAACAATTTTACAGCTCAAATAATACATGTGTTTTAACAGAAGAATTAATGTGTGCTTTTATAAAAATTTTAAGCTTAACACTTCTGCCTTTAAACCTTCCAGAAATTGGGCCCATTCAATTCCATTGTAAGTGCCTCACTGGAACCTCGATTTTGTTTTTTTAATTTATTTATTACTTTTTTTTTAAGAGGGATGAGTCCAAAAAATTTTTGTGGTAATCAACTTTATGCCACAAATGCTGTCAATTGAGCTTAACTTGTATTGAACCTGGAACATTCCTTTAAAGTAATGAGTATTTAATGGACAGACTATTATTATTATTTTTATGTGGGTGGTGATTGAACATGACCCTATTGTGATAAGTGTAAAATTACTAAGCTGGTGATGATTTAAAGATTCCTGTGTTAATTTGGAAATAGTCCAAATTTACATGGGAGTACCAAGTCTGATCAAATAACTAATCTGGTCTTGTACTAAAGACCCAGGTAGACAAGATGGCATCTATTCCAGAACAGCTTCTGGAAACACTGGATGAGCTGGAAGAAAACAAATTGAAAAGGTTTAAATGGCATTTAAAACAAGAAGGGTCCATTTCAGCTGGTGAATTGGAAAATGCAGATGCCATTGACACAGTGGATCTGATGGTGGAGTGTTATGAACCAGAAGAAGCTATGAAGATCACATTGAACATCCTGAAGAAGATGAAACAAAACCAGCTGGCTGAAGAGTTAAAAAACAAGTACAAGGAAGGTAATAAAAGAAAGCTGAAGCTGTAATATAAGGCAATGTATGAATCTCTCTGTCTCTATTCCAGTGCAAAATAGTTTTATAATATTTAATAAATATGAGTCAGTACTTCTTTGTTGCATTAGTTGACATATGTTTGTCCACCTTTGTTTTTGATAACTGTTGCTCTTCTCATAGGGCTTCAAACACCCTCAGAGGGATCAATATCTGGAAAACATGAAAGAAAACAAGGTATAAACTACTTTTTACTGTCTATAAATGTATTTGCAGCCTGGTCTCATAGAATCACGTTACTCTAAAAAATATCACTGTTTTTATGCTGAAAAATGTTGATGTACAACATGAAATTAAGTCCTTGTGTTCTTGTTTTGCATCACAGAGGAGGATGTCTTGCAAAAAATCATTGCAAACCACAAATACTACATGAAGGAGAAAACTGAACGTGTTTTTGAGGGCAAAAAAGAAAATAAAACACATCTCAAGAAAGTTTACACTGAACTCTTTATCACTGAAGGCGATTTTACGGACGTCAATCATGAACACGAGATTCTGAAGATCGACAGAGCTTTCAAAACCTCAAAATCTGAGGACACGCCAATCAACTGCAATGACATATTTAGCTTATTGAGGCAAAGGGCGGAGGGTAACATTGTTCTGACCAAGGGAATCGCTGGCGTTGGAAAAACCTTCTCTGTTCACAAGTTCATTATGGATTGGGCTGAAGGAAAAGCAAATCAGCATATAGACTGCATGTTCCTGCTTCCATTCCGAGAGATTAACTTGATTATAGATAAAGAGATCAGCCTCAATGAGTTTCTACAGGAATTTTATCCTCAACTGAAAGAGCTCAAGGATACAAAGTTGTATGAAAGTTGTACGATTGCTTTTATTTTCGACGGACTCGATGAAAGTCGTCTTCCGTTGAATTTCATTTGCAAATCACTTCACTGTGTTAATACACGGTCATCTGTTGATGCTTTGTTTACAAGTTTAGTCAAAGGGAAACTTCTTCCATCAGCTTTTATCTGGGTGACCTCACGACCTGCAGCAGCCAATCAAATCCCTCCTGAGTATGTGGGTTTGTTCACAGAGGTGCGAGGATTCGCTGACAAACAGAAGGAGGAATACTTAAGAAAGAGAATCAAAGATGAGACTCAGGCCTCCAAAATCATCTCACACATCAAGACATCTCGTAGTCTCTACATCATGTGTCACATTCCTGTATTTTGCTGGATAGCAGCTACTGTTCTACATGAAATTCTCATCCAGAACAATGGGGAGGACATTCCTTCAACACTTACTGAAATGTACGTTCACTTCCTGCTTATACAAATGAACATGAAGAACCAAAAGTATGATAAAAAAAATGAAAGAGATCGCACAAAGCTATTAGGTTCAAACAAAGAAATGATATTAAAGTTGGCTAAACTGGCATTCGAACAGCTGAGGAAGGAAAATATAATGTTCTATGAGGAGGATTTGAAAGCATGTGGCATTGACTTAATTGATGAGTCAGAGTCTACGGGATTATGCACAGAGATCTTTAAGAAAGACTCTGTGCTTCATAAGATGAAGGTTTATTACTTCATACATCTGAGTGTCCAAGAGTTCCTCGCTGCTCTGCATGTATTCCTCTGCTACCTGAATAAGAACATGGAGGAACTCGATTTTTTCCTGGAGAATTCACGTCCTGAGAAAGACCTGCTGTACGTGTTGCTGAGGAAAGCAATTGACAAAGCCAAGGTGAGCAAGAGGGGGAATTTCGACCTCTTCATCCGGTTCTTGCTGGGCATTTCTCTTGAGTCCAATCAAAAACTCCTCACAGGCTTGTTGACCCACACAGAGGACAGTAAAAGAAGCATCAATAAAACAATCCAATATATCAAGCAACTGCAAAACAACGATAAGTGCCCTGACAAATCCATCAACCACTTTTTCTGCATCCTTGAGCTGCAGGACAGATCCCTGTACCAGCAAATCAGGAAATATCTGAGTTCAGGTGTCATAAACAAACGTCGAGAGATCTCCACCTCAAACTGCTCAGTAATGGTCTATGTGCTCCTGATGTCAGAGGAGGTGTTGGATGAGTTCAACCCAAAGAAGTTCAACCCAACGTATGCAGGATGCAGGAGACTAGTCCCAGTAATTAGATGCTGCAAAAGAGCTCTGTGAGTACATTTTTTTACCCTACTTCCTCTTCTTATTTGTGTGAGATTGCAAGATTCTTGTTAGTATGTTGAATGAAGTACATTGTTTCTTGAGATATTTTCCTCTTTTAAAGAGAAACTTTATTGTGCAGCATTAAGGGTAGGCAATATAATGGTTAAATTGATATCCAAGCTAACAATTTTTGGCATTTTAAGCCACACTTCTGATGCAAAGGCTGTACCAAAAGGTAGGTATCTTATCCTATCTCTCTCATTTAGCCAATTTCTTGGGTATCATTGTATGTATCTGTCCCTGGGTAGGCCATCCCAGAACTCACCATAATGAGCTTGGTGGAAAAATAAATTCAGTATGGCGGATGAAGCGAGAGGATTTTGACCATAAAATTACTTAGAATCCATTTAATACTGAAAAGTACTGATAAATAATTGTTCATTATGATAGAAAACTGACTATTTTACCCATCTCAGTATGCTGTGTGTGAGAAGCGCTATTTGAACAACATTGGAGTTGTCGACTATGTAGAACGTTCCAAACTGGTCTCTTATGAGGCTCCATTTCCGTTAGGATGCTTCTATAGAAGACAGCTGCCTATGTAGGCAGGAGATAGCAAGGCAATGTTTTGAAATGGACCCTAGGAATTGGTCCCCCCAAAAATAGCCAAAGGGGAAACATATGCTAATGTTAGGGGAATGTTCTGTGTTTGCTGGGGTACTGTTTGAAATGTCAACTGATAGGAATTTTCAAGTATTGTTTCCACGACGGTTATGCGAAATGCCGCCGCAGGGTACAGAATGCGAGTTCCAAAATATTTTTTGCTAAAATGTCATTAAATAACATTCTGTAAATAACAGAAAATCCCCAGTGAATGTAACCTCTGCTTCCATTCACTTTACTTTCCGAGGGAAAATTAGGGAGAGCTTGTTTATAAAAAGCTGCGTTGTTTCGAACTGACCCTCCATGAAGCCCTGCTCACGTTAGCTAGTAGCTACTGTTGCTAATTCTTTCAATCTTTCCTACTGGCATTTGTTCTGTAGCAAACACGGGAAGAGATGCAATCACACTAAGTAAATTACCAGAGGAATGATTAAATAACACCTTAGTCAACCGTGCATTTATATGTTCTATGAAGTCACCAAAAGGTTTCCAGTATCTAGAAATATATCTAAAAATGTGTGCATCGTGATACCGTTATTTAACTGAAAATTTAAAATAATACATTTTTGCATATATCGCCCCTATGTAATGTATTATTTGAAATGCATGGTTTCTTGAAATTTTTGTCTCAATTGTAGCTTTATTGTTATAACTCGTTTAATGAAACTTTTTGAGTAATGAGTCTATGCTAATAACTCTTTATGACAGTGAATAAACATTTTTGCTGAAATCTTGCCATCTTGACAGGTTTTCAGACTGTGGACTGACAGAAACATGCTGTGAAACTGTGGCTTCAGCTCTTCAGTTAGAGGACTGCCCCCTGAGCGAGCTGGACCTGAGTGACAATTACAGTATTGAAGCTGGCGTGAAAATGCTCTGTGCTGGACTGAAGAGTCCTCACTGTAAACTAGATACACTGAGGTAGGTGCTGTTTATATTTCTCTGAAAGCATTTTTCAGATGTAAATAGTCTTAAATGTAATGCTGAAATTAAACTATTCCAGGCTGGCCCGGTGTCATTTTGGTCAGGACAGCTGCAGGGAGCTGGTGTCTGCTCTCAAGATAATCACATGTCATCTGGCTGAGCTTGACCTCAGCAGCAATGATCTGCACGACTCTGGACTCCAACAGCTCTTACGTGGAATGGACAACACAGAGAGAAAACTTAAAATTCTCAGGAAAGTATTAACAATATTTGTGTGATTCTTAAGAAAATATCTTGGTCCTCTTTTACTCCAAAATCAAAAGAAACAAATAAGAAATTATGTTTCGCATAAAGAAAATTTAGTCTGTTTTAGGTCCAATTAAGATTTTTTACATTGTGATGTTACTTGCATAAGTTAGCCACATTTTACCCCCCAATTCTCATTACTGCAGAAAAAGATGGCCCATTTGATATTCTCATTATTGCAACGTAAAAAACAAAAAACATTATTTAAACTGTTAAGTATTTATTCATCATAGTAGAATTGCCTTAGTACTACCATTCAGTTTCGCTGATTTTACTTTTTCATTTAGTTTCAATGTACAACTGTAATAATGAAATATATATAAAGTTATTATTATTTTTTTATTTTGGGTTAAATATAACCAGAACATTTTGTGACAGTTTTTGTGAGAATCACCCATTATTTTTACAGCAGTGTGGTGTCTAACAGTGGAGTAATTTGATTTTATTATAATGGGTACCATAATTATTAAGTACAATAAAATCACGTAAAAATAGGGAAACACATTAAACATTTGATAAGAGTAGTTTTCCACTGTATCTAAAAAAATACGGTAAACTGAAATTCTGACATTTGAAATTAATTTCAGTAAACTGAAAATTCTTCTACTCACCCACTATTTGTGTGTGTGTGTGTGAGTGTGATGCACTTATTTTATTTATTTATTTTTATTATTATTAATTTTGTTTTGCAGAATGGTCTTTGTAATTTTTTTTTTTTTTTCCCCAAACCTTTTTGCCATATGGCAGACACTGGCCACTGTGGTTGTGTGGTAAAGTTCCACCTAGACATTCTGCTAGATCTTTTTTTCTGTTCCTCTGATAAAAATAATAATAAGTAAAAAAAAACATCATGCATGCTTCCAATGATTTGAAGCTGGGCAGATGATGAAATAACTTAAAGGATCAGTTTATCAATATGTATAATTTTTTGTAATAAGTTTATTAACAACGATATAGACACAGATTTAAGAATGCCTTAAAATGTTCTAATGCAGGTTGAGCTGGTGTAACCTCACTGGGAAGAGTTGTGAGATTCTTGCCATGATTCTTAGCTCAGATTCCCTCCTGAGAGAGCTGGATCTGAGTAACAATGACCTGCAGGATTCAGGAGTGAAGCTGATCTCTGATGCACTAAAGAGTACAAACTGTTCATTGGAGATACTGGGGTAAGACTTTAAGATCATTTAGTGAATCACAACATGTTTTTCTTTGTTTTGTCCTATGTTTCCTCTCTTTTTTGTAGAGATTAATTTATGCTATTTGCTTTATTCCTCTCTAGATTATCAGGTTGTATGGTGACAGAGGTTGGCTGTTGTTATCTGGCTTCAGCTCTGAGTTCAAACCCATCACACCTGAAAGAGCTGGATCTGAGCTACAATCACCCAGGAGAATCAGGAGTCAAACTGCTCTCTGAGAGTCTCAGTGATCCAAACTGTACACTACAGAAACTCAAGTAAGTAGTGGGTCGGTAGCTGGGTTTCCATCCATAAATTTCTATATGAATTTTGGGATATTGCAGAAAAAAATGCTGGATGGAAAAAACAAGATGCTAATAAATTCTCCAAAATATGCATACATAACTAATACGTTTGCTTGAATTGGATACATTTTATTCAATGTTATTCTATATAATGATTTTTTTATTCAATAAGAAGACATGCCAATAAATTTGGATAAAAACACATTAACCAAATATAGAAATATTCTGTTGATGTGCATCAAAAATGTCATGTGACTGCCTCAATAAGCCATGTGAAATCAAATTTTTCATTTTGACAATTTTTCTTCATTGTAAATATATTTGTATAACTTATTAAATTTCTGCAGAATTGATCCTAATGGTCAGCACTTCATCAAGTCAGGGATAAGAAAGTGTAAGTCTGTGTCTACCTTTCTTTCCCTCTGTTTTTTATTGGTGTAAAAGGAAGTACACATTTACACACATTATAAAAAGAACATGTGTAGAAAGAAAGATAGCAAAATAGTGGTTTATTTCTCTAATATAAATTATGTTCTGTCTCATAGATGCCTGTAATCTTACACTGGATCCAAACACAGCACACGTTGAGCTCTTTCTCTCTGAAGAAAACAGACGGGTGACACAAGTAACTGAGAAGCAGCCATATCCTGATCATCCAGACAGATTTGAACCCTGTCGCCAGGTTCTGTGTCGAGAGAGTCTGATTGATCGCTGTTACTGGGAGGCTGAATGGAGCTATTCAAAGGGGGTGGTGGGGGTGACGTACAAATGCATACCTCGCAAAAAAGATAATCTTGCTGTGGTGGAGGCCAGTCAGCTTGGAAACAATGATATGTCATGGAAGCTTACCTGTGGGGTAATTACATATGTTTCTCACAATAAAGTGAACATTAATATAAAGGCTCCAAGCTCTCGTTCATCCAGAGCAGGAGTGTATGTGGACTCGGCAGCCGGCACTTTATCCTTCTACAGCATTTCTGACACGCACACACTTACACACTTGTACACATTCCTCACTTCCTTTAAGGAACCCCTCTATGCTGTATTTAATGTGGAAAGTGGCACTTTGTCCTTGTGTCAGATGGAGTAACCCAAAACCCTCTTCAAAATAACATTAATTCACTCTAGAAACTCATTTTTACTTTATTACTGTTTTTGTCTTATCTCAAGAAACATTTACTTAAGAACCAAAATTGAATATTAAGAAATTAAAACTTGTTTTCATAAAATGTATTTTGAAATGTTATCTTTCTTACCACATTGTAAAATTGCCTTTTTTTTTTTTTTTTTTTTTAAACATACATCCAACAAGATTTAATGAGGTTTGTTTAAAAAAGGGGGAAAAAAACAGTGGGAGAAGAAGGCTGTTAAAGGAATAGTTCACCCAAAAATGAAAATTTGCTGATAATTTACTCACCCTCAGGCCAACCAAGATACATATGACTTTTTTTCTTTATCAAAACAGGATTAAAGTTTTTAGGAATGTATCCCAGGTTTTTAGCTTCATCCAATGCAAGTGAATGGACACCAATTTTTGATGGTCAAAAAAGCATATTTAGGCAACATCAAATTAATCCACACGACCCAGCCGATCAATAAACGTCTTCTGAACTGAAACGATTTGTCATTTTAAGAAACAAATCTATAATTATATACTTCTTAACTACAAATTTTCGCTTCCGCCCAGCTCTGGAATGCACGTTCACGAGAGGGGCGAGTTCACGACCTCTTGCGTTCCCCTTCTCCTCTAAGATTAAAATCTTCCGACATCGTGGTTTACAATAGTTTTGGACTGTTTTAGTTTCTGAACTGCGCTTGGTCTGTGGTCTGTGGACGTTCCTCTTGTTAACAGTGTCGTGCTTCCTGCTTCCTCCTCCACGCGTGACCTTGCCATCGCGCTTACGTCCTCTCGTGAACATGCATTCCAGAGCTGGGCGGAAGAGAAAATTTGTAGTTAAAAATGATATAATTATTGATTTGTTTCTTAATGACCAATTGTTTTGGTTCAGAAGACGTTTATTGATCGGCTGGGTCATGTGGATTACTTTGATGTTGCCTAAATATGCTTTTTTGACCATCAAAAATTGGTGTCCATTCACTTGGCAGAGGCAGATTAACAAATCTCTCTGCACTACTACCACTAAAAAGATATATTTACATTTTAATATATTCATTTAGCCACTTTTATCCAACACTCAAAAAAATTCATCTTTGGCTGAACTTGATTTAATCGTGGACAGTTGTTCCACTAAACTTAAAATTTCTATGTAATCTCAACTGAAATAATTTGTGTAGAGGGACCCTCTTTGAATTGTGTAAACCCAACAAAATTAGACATGTCAAATTAACTCAAAATTTCTTCACCATATTGGTAACCCCAAAAACTCCAAAATAACAGAAACTCCTCTAAATCTCAACATAACAAAACATTAAACACTAGCAAGTCTCCCCCTTTATCTTCATCTTGCACAAAAATAAAAAATAACACTTAATTTTAACATTTACTCTACCTATCTAGAACTAGAAATCCCTTGCCAAGTTTCATTTAACCAATAAAAAAAAAAAAAATATTCGTTAAAGTAAACTTTTTTTCATTGAAACAACTCAGTTCAATTATATTTACTTGGTGGCATGCATGTTCTGAGTAATATAAACAAGGGAGGATTCGGTAACCTAAAAATATTGAAAGTTCTTTTTTTTTTTTTTTTTTAGTGGAAACAAGTTGCAAATGAGGAGTACAACACAAGTGCTGCAGTACTTACTTTAAAATATACATGCATATGTACATCGCATATGCATACCTAAAGAACGTACTGTTTTACCGGCAGAGAAGTGCATCCTGCATAAAAAAACAACACGTACTCTGACAGAATGCAATTTCGGTTGCAGTGATAGTCATAAAAATCTGCAGTTAACTAAAAATTTTGCTTCAAGAAAGAGGACGTGATTTATGGCAAAGGGAATCAATTAAACATTTATGTGAATGTTTAGTGGAGTTCCCACTAAACCTAAATGATCATTTATTTTAACTGGTTCATTTACATGAACAGATTCATTTAAATTATTCAAAATTCCCAGTGCTACGTGAGATTGTTAAAAGTATTGCTACTTTAAGTTAGTCCTCAACACTGGAATACATTCCCCTATTTCCAGAAACAAATAAACCAAATTTGTTGGTGATATGAAAGTAAAATTATTTGTCATGGCAATCAAGCACCTTAAAATTGAAAACTAAACTGAAAGTGTTTCTGTCGTGTGTGTGCGCATGTTTTTGTTGTGTGTTTGATGTGGGCAGTGATGTGAACTAGTAGAAGAGTTTCCGTTTCTGTTTTTTGTTTTTTGTTTTTCATTTACGGTAAATGACCTGATGAGCGTGAAGACTCCTGGAGATCTGAAAATCAGCGCTGATACTGAGAAACATAACTTTTTACTCAGGTAAGAATACAGGCAAATGCTGTGATGATTTTGTGTCAAGTACACAGATTACAGCAAAGTATGTGTGAGTGTGTGTGTGAGTATATGTGCTGAACAAATGTGTCTGGTATGCTAGTAACAATTGAATTAATCAGTGCAGTGAAAGATGTAGTCGTTAAGTTTTGGCTTTATATTTCTGCCCGAACTTGCTTGTACTCATCTATGTAATTCTGTACATGTGTGAGTGTTAACAGACTCTTAATGTGAGGGCAAGATGACAGACGTGTGCATCATGATAGAGCCAGACTTCCGTGAGTCAGTGGAGGACACTGGTGAACTTTCAGCACCTGAGTTTATGTGTCACTGTTGCTATGAAGTCCTCGTAGATCCCACTACACTGAACTGTGGACACAGTTTCTGTCGGCATTGTCTGGCACTGTGGTTGCATTCCTCTCAACGGACCGAATGTCCAGAATGCAGAGAGAGATGGCAGGGGTTTCCCAAAGTCAACATTCTCCTCAGGTGAGAGAACCATCACAATCTAATTAACATCGGCTAAACATCTTGAAATGATCAGATTTATAAACATTCCAAATCATGAATGTCTCAAAAACATCTGCTGAATGTCATATTGATATCCGAGAGGAAACATCTTATAGATGTATTGCAGATGAGCAAACAACTTAAAAATACCTCTTTCAGACTGTAAATACAAATCAATTGAAGTATGGGTTAGTACGTGTCAGTAGTGTGCATGCACTCACGGTCAAAAGAGTATAGTCTGAGAAACTAGAGTGCCCGACCGCGTGTGAGACGCAACAGCAGAAGGAAGAAGTATTCCCTAGCCTGAATGAGCCAAGAAGCTGTCAAAACTCCTGTTTTTGTAGACGGCTTATGCAGTTTTGAAACAAACCCTCCGAAACTGTTTGTGTGTTTATTTTTGGATTTGTGTATGTGTTTTTCCAGGGACATGGTGGAGAAGAAGTTTCCCGCTGACATAAACAGACGGAGGTCAGCTGTTCAGAGTGACCCACGGTTCTGTCAGGTTCTCCAGGTGTTCCAGCAGTACGGACAGATGCTGACCCGTCACGCACCTGTATCAATAGACCTACAGCAAGTAGTGCAGCAAGCTGTACGAAACGGCTTTTTTTCTGGAGTCCTAATGGCAATGATCTGTGTAGGGGTGAGTCTCTTTATCTCTCTCTCTCTACACACACACACACACACACACACACACACAGATTGAAGAGTTCCTGATGAGGTGAGTTTGTGAATAAGACTTAATAATCACTGTGTGTGAATGTTTGTAGGTGTTGTTGTTACGGTATCACTGGATCAGTACTGATTCTAATCATGATGTCTTGATCCGAAGACCAATCAACAGGTGGAATGCTGATGATGTCAGTCTGTGGGTGGAGCATCTGGGTCCCTGGACCAATCAGTACAGAGAAACATTCCACAGAGAACGAATCAACGGCAGGTGGGTTAACACAACTACAAAAGTTATAATAGCTTTGCTTTCTTTAAATTCGTTTTTATTTTAATTCTATTTTCAAGTTTACTTTAATTATGGTTTATTTTCATGAATGGTTAATTTTTTAAAACTTTTTTATTTTAAAAACTACATATAAACTGAGCAAGACCTTTGGATTTAAGATTACTTACACTGGTGTGTGCATTTTTCATTTCCCTTTTTGATTTGTAACCAGCAAAACCAAATAAACAAGAAAAAAATAAAACAATTCTAGAGCAAATAGTTATCTAAAAATGGATGTCCACATATTTTTTATTTTTACCGTTTTATTTAAGTTACCATTTTACCGTAAAAAACCGGCAATGACAAAATAAGTTATAAAATAATACATTTAGTGAGGTTTTTGTTTGAAACCTGGTTTTCCTGTAACTCAACTAGTGGAACATTGTGCTTGCAACGGCAGTGTTGGAGGTTCAATTCATAGGGAACACATGTACTGAAAATATACACCTTGAATTCACTGAATTCACTCAAATCATATTCTGAAACTAGATGGAAAGAGCAGTTTTGACTTTTTAGTTTTTTTGTGTACTCCTGAACTAGGCTGTTTATTTGGTATGATTTTTTTGCAGTTAGTGTTAAGACTTTTTTATTGGAAAACAAACTTTTTAGTTTTTCAGTTACTTTAACATTTTTATAACATTTACAAAAATGTTTTTCAGTAAATCAGTAGTTTATATTTTACAGGTATATAATAAAACGCAAAGTTGTTTTATTTGACTTATATTCTTTTTATATGAATGAGTTAATTATTTTTGTATAATTCTATCCCTAAACATACCCATCACATAAACCTTTTTTGGATTTTATTTAGGAAATTATTTAGTTCCTTATTAAGCTGTATTCACCATGTTGGGAGGTCCCACAGTGTAGGTGATTTCAGGTTTTTCTAGACATTTGGTCTGCACACACAAACACAGTTGTTTAATGCAAAATTTTACAAGTTTTTCAGAGGATTAAAAAAACATAATTAAACAAGTTAAATATGTCTATTCTGAGCCCTAACAAAAAAAAAAAAACTGAATATAACAAAAAAACTAAAACTAACAAAGACCGAAAACTAATGAAAACAAAACAACAATGGAATGACATTGTAACAGCACTTGTGTGATGTACTATATTTGTGTGTCAGTTTATTGACTCGTCTCGAGGATGAAGAACTGTCTGCTGCTCCGTTCAGGATTGAGAATCTGTCACACAGACGAGTCATATTGGAGGAAATCCAGAGAATCAAAGACCTCGGAGTTCAACTTCCACAGAACCTCTGGGAATACAAGGTGTGTGTGTGTGTGTGTGTGTGTGTGTGTGTGTGTGTGTGTGTGTGTGTGTGTGTTGTCATGTGTTTCTGAATATTGTCTGTATTTCACTCAGAAGAGAGTTTAGTAAAGTTTAAGTTAAGTTTTGACTGAGAACTAAATCACAAAACAATTATGCATGTTTGTCTAATACGCAGATACACTGTAGTGACTTAAATTGCTGAGTCACTTGTTTATTTCATATAGCAGACAATAGTGGCACAGCAGGATTTGCTGCATTTCTCAGAAAAAGATCTATTAAAAATACTTGGTGCAAACATAGGTTTACTTTCAGTTTTATCTTTAGAAACAGTTTTCACGTTGATGACACACATAGAATTTAAAGGAATAGTTCACCCTAAAATGAAATATTCAGTCATTGTTTACTCACTCCTGTGTTGTTATAATCACATATGACTCTCTTTCTTTTTCTTAACACAAAGGGAGAAATTGTGAAAATATGTTGCATTTTATTTTATGCATTTTAATGGCAGTTTATGGTGACCACCTCTTCAAGCTTCAAACGAACACAAAAGTATAATTCAGAAGTCTAATAAATTATTCTATGAGACTCATGATTGTTATGATGCATCTGTTCTGCCACGGAGCTCAACTCGCATAGTTTTCCATTAAATTCGACCCAGATCATTATCATAGGACAAAGAAGATTATTTATTCTAGCATCAGTGGATGATATATTGTGTATGTATATATATATATATATTTAGTCTACACAATGTATTTTCAGTTACAGTTATGTCTTTTTGTGGTTTACTACCCATTTGTTCTTCTGAGTTAACAAAAATATTTTTAACAGATGTTCCTTTTCTGGATTTTTAATAGGAAATAGTTTTAAAAGTTTGGTTATTCAGACAATCACAGTAAAGGCGGTTGTTCACCGGATGAGAAGCACCACGCGACGTCGCACAGGTATCAAACACAGGGCACGTCGATGCGATTTATGTGGCAGAGAGTACACGCAAAAATTACCAAGGTTTTTCACTTCTTAAACAATGAACAAGGCTAGAGTAAATAATATATGTCCATTCATAATGATTTGGGTCAAATTTAATGGAAAATATTCGAGTTGCGCTCCGTGGCGTGGCAGAAATTTGAGCAGCCTCCGGAGTCGTAGGTGGGCACCGCCGACAGACGGCGAGTGGCGGCAGCAGTGTGCGTACATTCATAGAAAACAACTGTTTCTAATATAAGAACGCGCCATGTCGTCCACAAGATGCATCCGGCGTGCGACCCCCTTAAGACATCCAGTTAGCAAGGTAGTCAGAGAGACCATCTGATGGATGGATAGATAGATAGATAAGAGAGAGCAGATTAAAGGCCTTTTGTGGGTTTGTTTATATTTGAATTTTTGACAGTTGGAGTTTGAATTAACGAGCATTCCACTACCCATTTAAAGATTCCATCATTGTAAGGCAACGTCCACACTAATATGTTTTCGTTTGAAAGCGCATCTTTTTCTCTACGTTTTGACCTTCCGTCCATACTAACGGCATTTTTGACAGCGAAAACTGAGCTTTTTGAAAACGTTCTCCCAAGTGGTCAAATTTGAAAACGTCGTCTTTGCGTTGTAGTGTGGACTGGGAAAACGATATATCTGAAAATTATGACTTGTTTGCTGTGATGTGACGCAGTCATGTGATCCATTCAACCACAACAACCAAGATTATAGCAGCGCTGTGTTCCTGATATCTTTGGTAGTGTTGTTAAAGATAACTGTTATTTTGTACAATCTTCACACTGCATTCTTTCAAAGGAGATGGGAAATTCACTCGAAATTGGTGTCCAGCAGCAGAACACGAGGACCATTGCATTTCATACGAACATGGAACACCAATTTTTTGCATGCGCAGTAAGGGGATTTAAGTGTTTTCATAAGTTTCAGAGTAGACGAGCAACTTTTTGAAAAAACAACAGTGTGGACGGAGAGCGTTTTGAAAACGAAAATGCCGTTTTCAAATTTATCTGGATGAATGTAGACATAGCCTAAGTCTACTGTATTTTTCCCATTTTTGAATTCCCGTTATGGGAAAACTGTAAGTCAAATCAGTTAGAAAAGATATAGCACACTAAGTCAGAACAGTCTGAAATTCTGTGCAAAGTTTAGCTTGGATATGAGCTAGTCGTGGTTTAGGGATTTTGGAAAATACTTAAACCAAGTCTGTACAATAACAGTATGTTGGATTTGTCAAGTCAACATAATAACTTTGGTATGCATTGTCCTTCTCTCATGGGGTGTGTGTGATTTCTCTTTCTCTCTCTCTCAAGGTGGCAAATTTTGGAAAGTCCCTGTTTCTGCTGATTGGTCTGAGAGACTTTCCACGTCTCACTCTGTTCTACTTGTACCTGTTTGATTATGATGACACCTTTTTTCCCTTCATACACACCTGCTGCCCTGCACACACAAACAACACAATGCTAAACGGCCCACCCAACAACATGCTGGTATGTGTGTGTGAGGACTCTCTATATTGTTCATGTACAACAATCAAACACAAAAACTGAAAGTAACTTTTCGTGTGTGTAGCAGAGGCCAAGCTGGCGTCAGTGGGTGGAGTTTCTGGTCAAGTGCGCTCTGTTGCCCTATCAGCTGCTGATGGACTTTGCATGGGATTGGCTGAATGTTCATTACTGGACGTCACGGGTTGTCATTGTTAATGCTGTGATACTATCACTTCATGATTTCTTTTACATCTGGACACTGTGGAGGACAGGACAGATGAGGTACACACACACACATTCCCAACATATGCACAATGCAACACTCATACACACAGCGACACTTATTGTTTTAGTGTTTTCAGACATTTCCTTAGCAGAAGGAAGATTCCACTCACAAGTCAAATGCTGTTTGCATGTGAATTTCAGGATGCTTCCTAAGAGGATGTGGAGGATGCTGTCATATCCATTATAGTTTGTGCTGCTGTGGCCTGTGATCCCTCAGTTCATCTGTAACTTCCTGTTCTACTGTGGACTCTATTTCAGCCCAATCATTCATATAATACTGATGATAAGAATATTTAAGAATCCAGATATACTGCTGCAGTAGATGTGACACGCATGTCACTGGGTTATTTCCCTGCTAGAACTTCGTAAATGGAAACAGTTGAACAAAATGAACCGCTTTAAAATGGGTTAATTACCTCACTCAAACACATCTGCACAGACAATAAATCCAATAAACAGGTGAACTTGAACGAAGTTATGTGCTAGTCAGAATGTGTAACTTGCGTTGTGAATTAGGTAATTCACAATGAAAAAGGTAAATAAATAACAGTCTCTAAAGCATGAAGAATTAAAATACAGTAACTTCTAAAAAGTTGCTAATACTTCAGTATGTTCATAGCTCGTGCTATTATTTCAGGTTTTCACAACAAGGACAGTTGTATTTTGTTGTATTTTTTGTATGTCTGATATGTTCATTACACATTTATATTAAATTATTATTATTTTTAAATTAGTTTAAATTAATAAGTGTTTATACATATTTGTAAATGTTTGAATATTTTATTAAAGTTTGGTCTGTTACAGATTGACACATTTTTTTGGTTATTTTGGACATTATTATCAACTGAAATGTTATTTTGTTGACTAAAATGACATGCCATTTCAGTCAGTGTTAAACTCTGTTAAGGAATAATATTAAAATAAGGAATATTACATGACAAAACAGTACTACGTGTAAAGGACATTTTTGTCAAAAGACTAAAACTATGACTAAAATTGCAAAAAAAAAAAAAAAAATGTAAACAATTGTGGGATGTTCAATATTTGAAAGAGGATCCATGACAACAGTCAGTATTTGTCTTCAGATTAAGGTAATAAGATGCTGAAATCAAAGTATCCATAAATCCCAAATATTAAACAAGTCTCAAATGGAGCTTACAATGGCAGAATTTACAAAAATGGGACGGTAGAAAAATTGCAGGAAGCAAGAATGCATAAAAAAAATATGTACGTTAATATCAAGCAATATAAGCATGTTAAATCGAATGTATATTTCTGATTCTAAAATCTGAATGGATGTGCCACATCTAGCTGATATATACACAAAAGTTGTTCAGCTCCAGTTTATGTTGTTCACCAGCAAAATCAAAGCCTTTATTAAGTCTAATGAACAATATGCAACATACTAAAATTGTGATTTATTTTTTGAACATCAGTATGTTGCATTTTACAGGCTATGTGTAAAATATTTTACCACAACTTTTAAACAGTCTACTTCAGGTAATAAGAAAATAAAAATTCTGAACTCTGAAACTGACTGCGTATGTTAATTAGCTGATTCGCTGAACACGTGAAGGAGAAGGCATGAAAAAAATAGCTTGTATCGAGGAATGAAGTAAATTAAGATCCGAGAACACATTGTGTAATTTTAACCATCTTTCTATTGCTTTTAGGTGTATGCAGCAGTGTTATTAAACTAAAGCTAAAATGAAAACTAAATGAAAATGCATTTCTGTTAAACTGAAATCAAAACAAATACTGACATTATTGGAAAAAACTGAATCTAAACTAAAATACTTATTTATAACTCCAACCAGGGCCGGTCCTACCCCATTTGGCACCCTAGGCGAGACCCTCACATACTTATTGGCTTAGTAGATCTGCGCCCTCGAAGCGATGCTGCCCTAGGCACTCGCCTATGTCGCATAATGGGTTGACCGGGCCTGACTCCAACTATCTTAAATAAAAATGACGTCTAATTAATTTCAGTTTTAGTGTTTGATACACAATATATTATAACATTTGAAATGATACAATCCACTTTAATTTAGTAATCACATTTTAATAAGAATATCCTGAGAAATTTGATAAATGATACCAGTAAATGCTTTGGCAGCCATAAAACTGCCATTATAACAAATACTAAAACTAAAATAAAAACTAATTAAACAGAAACTAGAAAATGCTGAGAAAACCAAAAACTTGAACTGACAAAGTGTGAAAAATAACGAAAACTAAACTGGAATCACAATTTGAATATAAAATAGAAATAAAAACTAAATTGAAAATCAAAAACTATAATAACCCTGGTATGCAGTTCCTTAATCAGGTTTTACTAATATTTAATTCACAAGTCTTTAAATGTCAATAAATGAAACATTTTGTAATTACAAACATATGTGTAGGGTTATGTTCTACCTAAGGGTAATGGTGCAACGCTCACATATTTAGTAGTGCGTAAATTGTGATTTAGTGCCCATTTACACCACAACAACGCTAAGTTGTAACTTACGTATCGCTGGTGCTACCGGCCCCAGAGCACCAAGACAAGCAACCAATCCCGTCGAAGCATGGCACAGAGAAGAAGCCCGCACGTCCTTATCTTGTCGCTTCGTTCGGAGAATCGGAGTTTCACTTTTACTCTTTTTTTTTTTTTTTTTTTTTTTTGGAAAATGTAAAGACCTCCCACAACAGTCTATATATTGTAAACATGTTTCTTCTTTACTACGTGGCGCATCTCTCAGAATTTAACATCTGGCCAAGAATCAGAACGTATTGATGGGTCCAAAAACTTACACATTCCATTATGAAACAATGAAAGTACAGTTTTGATCTAGTATTTGAGAAATCTTCACTGAACATATGTTTTTTTATGGACTTCAAGGAGGCTGTTGCCTCACTGGGAACAACTGTCGGTACACAATGTTGATAAATGGGATCTCAGGAACCTTTCATTTCGCCTTTGCAAATCAGTGAATCAGTTTCAGATAATCATATAATCATATACATTCTTTAGTTCAGTTGTTTGCTTATATATCACTTCCAGTTCCAATTAGATGGCAAACTACTGACTGGAGCGTAAGGAAATGCACATTTTTAATGTTATTCTTTCTTCAGCAGACAGTATAAAATAATTAATTTCAAGTTTACCTTAAAGTTTCACATTTATTTCGAAGTATTTAAAATGCCACCGCTTTTTATGCAGCCCTAATCAATTTCTTAAGTACAAAGCGATGTCTCAACCCACTTAACTAAAAAAAAAAAAGGTAAATTATACATTTCGGACGACAACTAATTCCAGGACAAGTGAAACCGCCTCAGACATGCGTCGCATATTACACAGTTTTATGATATTAAATGATCGAATGAGCGCAAGGTTGGGAAGACAGCAAACAGTGATTATTACAGGGATGACAGAGAACTCAAGAAGAGAAGTGCAAGGACGTGACGCCAGAAAATTCACTGTAAAATGGACATTTTGGCCGTAGATGGTTTATTATTCTATTGGATTATAAATATATATGGAAAACATTAAGAGATCACTGCAAAATGATCAGTTTCTCTGGATTTACTCTTTATAGGTATGTGTTTGAGTAAAATGAACATTTTTGTTTTATTCTATAAACTAATGACAACATTTCTCCCAAATTCCAAATAAAAATATTTTTATTTGGCTGTATTAAATCATAATAATGCAATGAAAACAAGTTCATATTCATTTTTAAATATCACAATACTAATGTTTTAACTTATGAAGAGTTCAGAAATCAATATTTGGTGGAATAACCCTGCTTTTCAATCACAGCATTTATGCGTCTTGGCAAGCTCTCTACCAGTCTTTCACATTGCTGTTGGGTGACTTTATGCCACTCCTGGTGCAAAAATTCAAGCAGCTCGGCTTTGTTTGATGGCTTGTGACCATCCATCTTCCTCTTGATCACATTCCAGAGGTTTTCAATGTGGTTCAGGTCTGGAGATTGGGCTGGCCATGACAGGGTCTTGATCTGGTGCTCCTCCATCCACACCTTGATTGACCTGGCTGTGTGGCATGGAGCA
Source organism: Myxocyprinus asiaticus (assembly GCF_019703515.2). Classification (NCBI taxonomy): domain Eukaryota; kingdom Metazoa; phylum Chordata; class Actinopteri; order Cypriniformes; family Catostomidae; genus Myxocyprinus; species Myxocyprinus asiaticus. The sequence continues at coordinate 53,356,038 of NC_059351.1, forward strand.
TTGTCCTGCTTGAAAAAACAATCCAACAATCCCCTTGTAGGCCTCTCTAGGTCTCCGTCTAACCATTAGAAGACCAGGTTTTGGGCAAAGCTGAAAATTGGACTCATCAGAGAAGTTGACCTTACTCCAGTCCTCTATGGTCCAATCCTTATGGACTTTTGCAAACCTCAGCCTGGCTCTTCTTTGCTTCTCATTGATGAAGGGCTTTTTTCTAGCTTTGCACAACTTCAGCCCTGCCCCTAGGAGCCGGTTTTGAACCGTCCTCGCCGTGTAATTCACCCCAGCTGCCGTTTGCCATTCTTTTTGTAGGTCACTTGATGTCATCCTACGGTTGTTGAGTGACATTCTAATAAGTTGGCGGTCATCCCGTTCAGTGGAGAGTCATTTTTGCCCTCTGCCAGTCTGTAGATTTGTTTTCCCCAATGTCTGCTGCTTGACCTTGTTCTTATGAACTGGCGTTTTTGAAATTTCAAGGATGGAACCAACCTGATGCTCGCTGTATCCCTCTGCCAGTAAAGCCAGAATTGAACCCTTCTTTTCCACACTGAAAACTTTTCTTTTCAACTCTTTTGGCATGGTCAGTAGTTATTTTTTTATTCCAATTACTTTTGAGGTACTACTAGCACTATTTTTGCCATCCAGCTGGTCCAACTGCAAGAGGATAGTGATGACCACTGCAGTGTTTTTTTATACTTTTCCTCGTTAAATAAGATTTGGTTCAAGTGATCACCTAATTAGTACCCCATTAAGTAGAATGAGGTGTGATTGTGTTGGAATTAAACAGACACTGGAGTGGAATGGCTGTCATACATGTAGAGATGTTGATTTAAGAAAAATTTGGAGTGGTCTCTTAATTTTTTTCCAGAGCTGTATATATATATGCATACTTCACTTTGTCTTTGAAATTCTGTACAATGATAGTACCCTATTTATCTGGGAAATTATGGAAAACTGAAAGAACTCTTTTTAAACAAAATTACATTCTGAATTAAAAACACTCAAGAAAAACTTGTATTAGTAATTTCATAGTTTATTAGTAATTAAAATGTTGAGAGTACCCCAGCCACCGGGGGTTGTGTCAGGAAGGGCATTCGGCGTAAAAGAAACCTGTGCCAAGTCAAATATGCGGATCACGGATGGTCTGTTTTGGCGACCCTAACGGGTGCAGCCGAAAGACGTAGACGATTAGTAATTAAAATGTTGATAAAAGCAGGTGTTAAAAAATAACATGTAAATTGCATATGCATGTACTGTACAAGTCAGACCAAGCATCTATATGCAGTTTATGAGTTTACACCTATAATCCCAGAAATATAAAAAATATTATGCAAGAAGCAAAAATGTAATCGCATTACGGAACTGAGAACTTTGCTCTTCTTGTTTCCTCCATTGGTCTGGAGAACACTACATTGCAAGAAGTATTTTCACACCCGAACTCCACACTCAACATTTAATTTCAAAAACAGCTTAGGGTATTCCAACTTACTTTTTAAATGCTCCAACTTTATCTGTTCAATTCTATGACTTTCCACAACTGTCTACAGCATACCAGATCACTAATGTCAGTGGAGCATCAGTCAGCCAATCAGGATGAGGCAGATCAGCCCCAAGGCCCGCCCCCTCCCCCTCCATCGTTTTCATCATCATTGTCATCTTCTGCACTCATCTCTTTCTTCTTTTCCTTCTTCTTGTCCTCCACCTTATATTTGAGTCTTCGGATGGGATCTGTCATGCTGCGCATTTTGCTCTCGTCAAATTCCTCATTCATCATGAAGTTCCTATCGATGAGCTCTGCCCCTTCCTGCCAGTTGCGGTAGCAGTCCGGCCCAAGCGTGGAGATTTCTGTCACAGCGTTTGGAGAGAGGATCGAGCAGTCTGGACGCAACACCACCACGGTGGGCAAGTCTTGCACTTCAAACATCACGCCCAGCTCCCTGACAGAGACAATGCACATGATACTACAAACACATCTACAAAGCAGAATTAGCATTATGGTATGCCATTTCAAACAAAGCCTGAGTGTTGTGTACTTACTTCCTGTAGGTGTCTTCGTAGGGTAGAAACAGGCAGCGCTTGGGCAGCTCTTTCAGGAACTTCTCCTGCTGCTCCTCCGATGAGTCCAGAGAGATGTACAACAGAACGAGCTGCGCCGAGCGCTCTACGTAAAACTCATCCGTTAGTTTCTTATAGAAGTCTTTGAGCATCGGGGCAAAGTCCTGACACTTCTCACATTCACCAGAGCCAAAGAACAGCATGAGGATCCGGTTCTGAAGACGCAGGATGATCTCGCGCTCGGTGTCCAGCTCATCTTTGTCTTTATTGTTCTTCACCAAAACCTTCCCCAAGAACAGGTCTACCATGACAGGATCTGACGAGAGAGAACATGAGTGGTCATGTTCTGATAAACGTTTACTCAGATGTTCCTAGTATTAACTTAAAGCTATACAATGTAAGAAACTAAAACTTTACATTAATAGGTGGTTTCCTAGGGCACAATGGTCCATAATAATAAATTAGCAGATCATAAGTTTCTGACACGAGAAGGGGCTACAGGGGTCATACCCCCTCACTTTAACCACATGATTCTTAATTTTCAGTCAATCATTTGTGTGTGTCTCTATTTTGAACTCTAAAAAGCAGTAAATTGCCCCATCCTTCATTCGGTGGCGATTTCACACTTAAATTAATTTCAACAGTGTTGAATTTAAAAGTGCTGTAAGCCATGTTAGCCATTCAAGAACTTCCACAGGACATAGCCATTGAATTAGACACGCCCCTCTTTCTAAACTAGCAGATATTTTAAAGAAGATCTTTTCCATTCTATGTAGCCCTGTCTGCTTAAATGTAACATATCCAAACACCTCACCTCAAGTGTGTTGCTGTCCTCAGAAAAGAGTGTGTCGATCACAAGTGAACTGACCATGAGCTTCACTTTCTGGATCTTGACGGTGTTGTTGCGTCTCGTCACTTTCACCCCGTTCAGAGATTACATGGTTAAATCCGAACAGCAGACAGTGTCTAGTATCATTCTGTCGATGTATGTTCAGAGATAAAGTGAACTGTTTATCTGTATGGATGTAGCAAGCAGACCACCTAATCTTTATACATCCGAAGTCATAATCCTATTACGTTTGGATGAGTGAAAGAGAGAGATATTAGACACACAGAGTCTTGGCTGTTTCATCGAAAACAATCGAAGCATCTGCCAAATGTGTTACATTACATGCCTGGCTTGTTTCTTTTTATCGCTATTTTCCTCTAATAATTCTATTTTCCTTCTCTGTGAAGGATTATGACGAAGTTTGTCTGAGATCCTATAAGCCTTCTTGTCTGAAAATACACCAGGGCCTTAATCCAATCAAGACATAGATAACAGGGACAGAATGCAAGTGAATAAAAGATTGATGGATGCAAGGATATGTTTTAAAGAAATGGCTCACCCAAAATGAAAAATCTGTCATCATTTATGCCGTTCTTCTGTGTAACACAAAACTTGCAAAACACCACCAAATTTACGTTGTTCTCTGGAGTGGTAAATCCAGTTCAATTCTTTGGTATAAAAGGCACATTTTGGAGACATACATATTAGCTACATGAAACATATATGTAATGATTAAATACGGATACATTAAAACAAAGTTTTTAACTAAACCGTATGTCACTTTCATTTCTCGAGTTAGTGTAATATGACCACCAGAGGGCACCGCGAGGTGTGGATGGGAGACATTTCAAGTGTATTTTCTTACATTAAATCCCAGTCTAACCCCTGCACCTGGATCTCCTGCATTAGATTCTGCAGGTGTCGTTTGAAGAAAACCTCAAAGCGCAGATCATCTTCAATCACCCGAGACATCGTCAGCCCACAATCTACAATCTACAGATTATACATTATTGCTATTATATATAATTTATTTACACATTCAATATACAAATAATACATAATTAAAGGCTAGATAGTTAATAATAGCATATAATGTTGAAGAAAAATAAAACTGGACCATTGTATATACTCATGCTGAAGTGGAACACTGAACATTTGTTCAGCTGATTGATGAAATCTTCTTTTTGTCTGCACAGGAACATCAGAAGTGTGCCACTGAACATCTGCTTGCCAGTATCTTCACACACTCACCACACAGCAAGGTCTCCTTTAGTGAGTGGCCTGCCTTGACATGGATCGCTGTATCCAGGCATCATCTCAGTGCCCAACACCTCGATATGACTCTTATTCAACGCCCTGAGATACACATCACATGTATATGTAAGATGTTCTGTTAGCTGTGTATTTGTGGGCAGGTCATGTTTGCTGATGTGCTGAGAGTGTGTACATGTGTTCGTGCGAGTGTTTAACATACTTGCCATCCACAGCAGCGATGATCTTGCACGTGATCTCTTGATCATATAGAGTTCTCAGCATGCACTCTCTCCAGTCAAAACATCTCAACAGGTTAATCATAAACACCTGAACACAGATCGAACCCATTCAAAAATTATTATATTTTATTTTAATAAGGCTGTCAATTGAAAATGTTAATTCAGTGTGATTATTTATATAAAAATAACACATAAATAATTAACAAATGAAGCAACAAATTAATCTCCCATCACTTCCAGATGTGAGTGTAGAAAACTGTCCGCCTCATCCTTCAGGGTATTGTGAGTGTGCAGGGGTACAGGGAAATACTCATCATTCTCTCTGTTGCAAATGTACATCTGGACATCTGAAGAAAATTATTATAAATTATAAATAATTTGCACATTAAAAGGTACTTATTTATTGTTTTATTTATATTGTTTCTATTGTTATTGTGAATATCAAAATTTTAATTCTTTTTATTATCATTCAAACTATGGAGTTAGGGCAACAAAATAAACTATACAGACACATTCCTGAGAAGGAGAGCTTTCAGTTGATATATGACTTGTCCATTTAAGTGCTGGGTGAAAAACTTGTTCATACTCATATTGCTACATCACCTCTAGGTGGCGCTTATTTGCAATGCAGAGGTTTTATGGCTTTATTTTGATATTTTATGTAACATAAATGCAAAAATGATGGTATTCTGTGAAAAGTTTCGATTTTAAGATTTAAAATGATACCACATATGAGGGACTTTTGTGCCAGGGGACTTTTACTATTTAAGCGCAAACTTAACGCACACTTCTGGCCCTTTCCCCGGACCCGCTAGACAGACGTCTTTGACCATTGTGATGTGTCTTGCCATTTTTTCAGCGACTTACGCAGGAGTGGTGCGTTTTATAGATGATGCATGAAGTTAAATACAAACATAAACTGTTAAAAACGCATCTCGAGACACCTGCATTCTGCTCTATTCAATGCGCGGTATTCTGGGCTCTCTACTGACATCAGTGGTTGAAACATAAAATTGCAAGTTACGTACATTTTTTTAGTATCATTTGTGCTTCTGCGCAGTTGAATATGATGGTCGGAGGTAAAATCATGTTTGCCTGTGATCAGTATATCACAGTGGATCTAACTGTACATCTAGAGTTAATGAGACGGATATCCAAAAAAATATTAGTATGAGCAAGTTAGTATATGTGCTGCCTAGTGTTGTCAGCATTAGGTACCAAGTTGATACTTGTAATACAATAGTAATACAATTTAAAAAATACATTTAAAAATTACCACATACACAAACATCAGTAATCTAAAACACCAACACTCCAAAACTGTGACCTACATTTCATTTGTCAGACTCAAAGGCTAGTGTAAAGGGATGAGATTTCAGACGTGACTTAAAAGTCTTCAATGATCACACTGGGCCATGTTGTGAATTGTTTTTCCAGAAAAGTGAAGCTTCCGGCAAAAACACTCATCATAATAAAAGCACGATTCAAAATAAAATCTAGATGCCTGAAATTGAAGAAACTGAATACAAATATACTACATCTGTATAGTAAAATGTAATATTCACTGTAATAATAATAATAATTCATCAAAATATCACAAGGAAGACAGATGTTGAATAAAAGTTTGGCAAAAAATACAATGACATGTTGAAGTTCTATTTTCACTTGTTAAAGTTTTAAGAATTTATTGATTAGACACCATTGTGATGATGAAATTAAATTGAACTTTAATTATTAAACTATAATTATTAAAATAATGAGTAAATAATTAAAAATAACTAAAGGGGTGTGTTCAATAGCACATTATCATATTAGCATATTTTTGCTGTGGCATCGAAATTGGTATCGAGAACCGTGAAATTTCACTGGTATCAGTACCGACTACTGAAATTTTGTTACCGTGACAACACTACTGCGGCAAGATCATCTTTTCCTTGTTAATGGACATGATGTTAACGCACAAGGATGAATGACAAAAGCCTGACATTTTCCCACCAAATCCCACTTGACAGCTCTGAATGTAAATCATTCTTTTAGGCTTACCATAGTGGTTCTGAACAAAGATTTTTTTATGTACTGGTATTTTGTGTATATGAAAAAATTAAACGACAAATCCTGTGTAGTGTACTTTTAACATTATATCTAAACTAATTATTTATTTTAGCAAACAGCTCTGGAAAAAAACTGCAAAATGATCAGTTTAGGTATTTGAGTAAAATGAATATTTTTGTTTTATTCTATAAATGACTGACAACATTTCTCCCAAATTCCAAATAAAATATTGTCATTTAGAGCATTTATTTGCAGAAAATGACAGCTGGTCAAAATAACACAAAAGATGCAGTGTTTTCAGACCTCGAATAGAGCAAAGAAAACAATAATTCATTTTTAAACAACACAATACTAATGTTTAAACTTTAACTCATGCAAAAACGGAAATGTACCGAAATTAGCATCCATAAAGTTAACTGTAAAAATCATCTTTTTATTATTTAAGTGTAAAATATTTTATTAGATTCTCTCATCAACAAGGCATTTCCGTCCGCAGAACTGCCGCTCACTGGATGTTTTTAGTTTTTGGCACCATTCAGAGTAAATTCTAGAGAATGTTGTGTGTGAAAATCCCAGAAATACTCAAACCAGCCCATCTGGCACTCCCAGACTTCAATAGTATGTAGTTTAAATCACCTAATCACAGAATATGCCAAAGTTTGACTGGTCCCTGGCAATCTGAATATCAAAGAGTTTAGTTTGAAGTGTTTAGTACCAAGTAAACTAGATTTCCACAACCAAAGCTATCTATTTACTGCTTTGTTGTCTGTCTGGAAATAAAAGTACTCATTATTTTTTGACCAACAGAATTGTGATCACAAAGTTTATTCACATTTTCTGCAAATGTATTTGCTGTTGACTGCTCAACCGTTCATAGATTTCAGATTAATCAGGAAAACTACTGATTAACTTTGAGATTATGGATCTATATTTTATTCTCGTTACAATGGCCAAATGGAGAACTGCAACTTTTTTGTTGGTCCCATACACTCCCATACACATACTAATATAATATATATAATCTAAATGTTGAAAGTTTGGTGCTTTGTATCTTTGGATTTGATCATCTGTAACAATCTGAAACATGAGTAATGATTCTGTTTGTTACTCATCATCATTGTATCATTGCTCTTATCTCCTGTTATATGTGTCTAAACATCTTTTTTGCTTATGTCTTGTATTTTGTTTACTGGTTTTCTTCAACATATTTCTGCACATGTATGAATCATGTTTCCAGTCTGCCGTATTACAGTTAAAGTTCAGATGTATGAGTGAGAGATCTGGATTCAGTGTTTTGATGAGTTCAGCGTTCAACTGTCACCTGATCCAGACAGACATATTTCATCACTGACACATATATATGCACACACACATTCTCTCCTGTCTACATTATACACACACACACACACACACACACTCACACACTCACACACACACATTCTCTCCTGTCTACATTATACACACACACACACACACACACACTCACACACACACATTCTCTCCTGTCTACATTATACACACACACACACACACACACACACTCACACACACACATTCTCTCCTGTCTACATTATACACACACACGCACACTAAACATTCAGAACATACAGTCATTTAGAGTCTGATTACAAGCATGTTTCTGACAACAGAGTACACACATCATCATGTGCAAATCATGGCACAGTTGTGTTTTAAGACTATTTATTATAAAGTGCTCTATTTACATGATATATATTTATTAAAACAGCTGTTATGCCATTAGACATGTGTATAATATATTTAAGCAGTAATATATCACAATATGTTTTATTGTGATATATTACGACAGATTTACATTTAAATTTAGCTTTATTAATGCAAAACTAAAACATTTATATCTCCATATTGAAACATAAAATTTAGCTACTTAACTTCTGACCTCTGCCCTTTAAAACACACACACACACACACACAGGCAATTCCTGAGAGAACTCTCTCTCTCTCTCTCTCTCTCTCTCTCTCTCTCTCTCTCTCTCTCTCTCTCTCTCTCTCTCTCTTTCTTTAAGGTTCACATCACAGTCTGCTCTCCTCCACTTCATGTGTTTCTCCTCTCTATTCTTCATTACTTCTCTCTTTCACTCTGAATGGATAATTTGTTGGAGTCTCCAGCACTGGACGGGGGTCTCTGCGAGTCTGTGTGCCCATCAGAGTCAGTCGTCTGTGGGCATCACGGCCAGAGTTTCTCCCTGTTCTGTCTGGATGATCTGAGTCCAGTCTGCAGTGAGTGTGAAGAATCAGACACACACGAAGGACACAGAATTTATCGCATTCAAGACGCACTGCACGACTGCAAGGTAAGAAGACAAACACACACATGTTCACTAAATCAGTACAGACTAGATACTTCTATACAAACTTCTTCACAAACTTGATTCAACACAAATGTAACTGTCACATCTTCAGTATATCAGCCTGTCTATATCTGATACTCTGTCAAAGATATCTGACAACCAAACAATTTAATGTCTTTACTCTGTTATCAATCGGTTGTCAATAACTATTAAATACTGTGCTGTTAAATTTAAAAGCTGCAAGAAATTTACCATCAAAATTAAGAAGAAACATAAATAATTTAATACAATATAATAAAATGTGATGGGTCACGTTGGGACTTCTGGCAATGCCCAATTTTAGTTTTTCACCGTAATTTTAACCACAAAATAAAGAAATAAAATATTGTTGTGTTAAACGTACTTTTTCATGGTAAATAGTAAAAATAATTTACTTTAAATATTGTTATAAGTAAAAATGGCATCTTATTTCAAACATTTTGTACTGTAAATATTTAATTACAAGTTAACCAGTAAACAGTTTTATATTGTAGCCTAACATTTTTTAAATTCAGCTTTTTTTAATGCACCTTTTGAATACTGGGGCACCTAATAACGTCTTCTTTAATGCCACAACATACATTATAAACTGTATCGTCTGTGAGTGGATATCAACAGTACTGCTAATAATATTTGTGTTTGCAGTGTAACACCTGGAGATCTCCTAACACATAGAGAACATATCATGTCAAATATGTCCCTGACATTCAGCTGCTGTCTGTATACATGTACATATATATGTAGATCATGTCATCAGCGTGTGTTTGTACATGTGAGCTGCATGATTCTTGAGAAATATGTAGTTGTGTGTTTATTCCTGCAGGAGGAGATCGAGACTTCAGTCAATGTGCTGAAACAGAAGATCTGGACATGTGACCTCATCAAACAAACCTGTCAATCTGCCATTGAGCACAATCAGGTAACTAAACAATGTGCCGAACAACCAAACTGATATATCTATAAACCACTTTACAGGACATTTAAAGGAATATTACGGGTGCAGAACAAGTTAAACATTTCTGGCATCCAATATAATTTTATTCCATAAGATAATTACTGTCCTCTTTTACCTTCTCTCTTTATGTAAAAAAGTCAGAAACGTATTTGCAACATAGTCTCATGACAACTCAAAATAATTAGCATGAAATGACAAAATTATAAGATATTCGTTGACTTGTCATATATACAAAAAGGACATTTATTCCCATAGAAACCAATCAATCAACACACAAACTGAATTTTAAATCGATACAAAACAGGCATCAAAATTTAGCTAGTCTCCCATCATAAACGTTTTTAAGAAAGTAGACATCAGTGAACAGGTTAAGTGTTGGTTTGAGTTAGGCGTAAAAGTTAGGAAGAATTGTTAGAACATTGTTCGTTGCTTCATTTATTTTTCTCTATGAGAGTAAAAGACATATGTTTTTGTACAAACCAATCCTCGTACGATTTTTAACGCTTTCCCCATTTTGTACTAAGACTTTTACAGACGTCATGAGACAGGGTTGCTTTGAATATTAAAATAATAAACTTAAACTGAAATAATTATATTTAAATAATTTGTTAATTTAATTTGGTTCTACATACTTCTGTGTTATTCGCCTGGCAGTGAATGCACATTTTCTGGTTCAGACAGATTCACTGTTCTCAAACATTAAAGGAGTATTGCACCAAAAAATGAAAATTCTCTCATCATTTACTCACCCTCATGCCATCTCAGATGTGTATGACTTTTTGAGTCTCAATAAGTGATCCCTGCTGTAGTCTGAGGCTCTGCAGATGGACACACAGATGAAAGAGGAGTTTGAGAAGCTTCATCAGTTCCTGAAGGAGGAAGAGGAGCGCAGGATTACAGCTCTGAGAGAGGAAGAACAACAGAAGAGTCAGACAATGAAAGAGCAATCTCTGAAGATAGATCAAATCATTGAGTGCATCTCCAACACCATCAGAGCCATTGAAGAAGGGATGAAGATGGATGATGTCGACTTTCAGGAGGTAATCGGATCATCTAAATTAAAGAAAGAATTTTCTGAATTCATTCAGATGACATCACATAAACTTTTTCTTCTTTTCAGGGCTATGAAGAAACAGTCAGAAGGTATTCAATTGTTAGGTTTTATTATATATTAATGCTTTTTTTTATTTTTTATTCAGTCATGTTTGTTGAATGTTGTTGTAGAATATGTCAGTGTAAACAGAAACCAGAGGAACGGTTTGGATCTTTGATTAATGTGTCTGAACATGTGGCCAATCTGAGATTCAAAGTGTGGAAGAAGATGTTGAGGATCGTCACCTACAGTGAGTGTGTGTGTATTGAAAATGTGTGATTTTGCATGATTTTGAAAAATGAGGTAATCATTTTTATTAGACGTCTCTTTGGAATAATTTGAATTCTGACTGGACAATTGCAGCATTTTGCAGTCAAATATTTTTGAATTGTGACCGCTCATCTGTTTATTTGACCGTTGTCCCTGCAACCTACAATCTCCTACAATGTGCTAGTTTCATGTCTGTCATATCGAATAATTTCAACCCAAATCAATCAATCTCTCTCTCTCTCTCTCTCTCTCTCTCTCTCTCTCTCTCTCTCTCTCTCTCTCTCCATTTCTAGCTCCTGTCACACTGGATCCTAACACCGCATCCTCCTCCTTGTGCATTTCTCCTGCTCTCAATCAGGTCCTGCATCTCGAGGAGTGCCAGCCTTTCCTCCCTGCTGTCCCTGAACGCTTTGACCCCTACGCGTGCACTCTGGGGTCAGAGGTCATGAGCTCCGGGCAACACTCTTGGGTTGTAGAGGTGGGTGACAGTTCCAACTGGACACTGGGTGTGGCCAAGGTGTCAATCAAATGCACTGAGATGTTTGAGGCATGTCCAGAGGAAGGCCTCTGGGTCATCAGCTTACGGGACGATGAGTACTGGGCGATGACATCACCCTGTCAGCGTGTGTCATGTGACGGACACAGACCGAAACGAATCAGGGTGTGTTTGGACTGTGATGATGGAAGACTGGAGTTCACAGATCCGGATCATGAAGCACATCTGTTCACATTTACACACTCTTTCAGCGACGTTTTAGTGCCGTACATCGAGACGATCTGTAAAGGGAAGCCTCTGGAAATTTTACCAAAGATGGTTTCAGTGGAAGTGGAGAAACATACGGTTCCAGATGATGATAACAGGATTATTTCTGAAAGCTCACATGATTTCAAATTGATTCCCTGTAAATAAATGTCTATAATATTCTACAATATAATATTTTAGAATATGGCAATGCTACCACTGGTGATGAGGAAGGTTAATTTTAAGTTATATTTCATTTTAAGGATATACTGTATAGGCCTGTAGTTTCAATACATGGGCAGTTGTACAGTCACTTGTGTTTATGCTGGTCTTTGAATAAAAAATTAACAAATAATCTAGTTTTAAAAATGGCTAACAATGAAAAACAAGCAAACATTTTAAATATATTTTTTTAATTATTTCTCCTAAATTCACAAGATTAAGACTGCACAAACAGGAGATTCATAACAGCACATGCATTATGTTTCTGTCTTTTTTGTGATGTCATCAAAATGTTGTCTAAATCCACTCAAAACCAAGATTTCACTTTTTTGAGGAAAAAAAACAAACAATCATTTTGTCAGAAAATCAGTAAAGCATAGCCACTATTAAACGTTATTTATCACTAATTATTGACCTTTTTTTATTTTTATTTAATATACTTAAAATTAAATCACTCATTCTTTCATGTGGTCTTAGTGGTCAATTTAGCCTAGCAACGCAACAACCAAAGCATCAACAGCCAATCAGAAACCGAGAAGCAGAAACTCAACAGCCAATAAGAGCGGAAGTAGCTGGTCATCAGTTGGAGTGACGATCCTGAATCCCATCTGGCTAAGTGGGAATGTGATCATGGTCGAACAAAAACTAGTGTGAACATCGGCAGGGCATTTGATTCCTGGAGGGACCTTCATTCAGTTTTGGGGATCAAAACCAACCCTGAATTGGCATTTTTCTTATTGGACAGGTAAGCTTACATAACTGCAAAGCATGTGAAATATAGTGCCATAAGGATTGATCTGTGTAATTTGAGCTAAACTACAATAACACATGAAATGAATGCTAGACAGTGTTCAAGATAATGCAAAAAGACCCATTCATTAGTGTAACATAACTTGGTTATACAGAAAATATATACATTCTATTATTATAAAACAATAGCGCATCGATATATCAAAATGACAGTTGTGATGAAATCACATCAATACTGAATTGTGTCAACATATTTATAATGTACAGTCTATTTTATAAACAGCTACTGTCATCATCCACCAAATTTAGCTAACAGCAATTGATAAAGCTGGCTAGCTAGCTAACGCCGACATAGGCTATGGTATAATTGCAGTCAATGTATCATGCAAAGAAAAGTGATTACTTCAAACTACAGTCTCGCATAGTCAGACCTATATCCACACTTTGTTTTAGCCCTGTTCCAGCACTGGAGAGTCAAATATAATATACAGTCTCAAAGTTTGAAGTAAAACAATCTTAACTGTGTAATTTTAAGCATGATGCCAATGAATCACGTTCAGCCTCTTTGTACGTTACATCATTGTTTTGGCCGATGCTCGCATCTCTATGGAGTGTGTGCACGAGCGCGAGCACGAGTAACAGGTAGCTGGCTACTGTTCACTTAATGGCCACAGGTGTCATTAATAACAATGGTTTCTGAATCTTACATACTGCACCTTTAATACACAAATACAAATAATTCCCCCCATGGCATTTATGTACAGCAGAGGAGATGTTAAAATGAGGAGCACATTATTGTGAGGAGTATATTGCATAATTTATATATTTGTTTTCTGTGGGTGAAGAGGAAAAACAAGGAAAAGTAATTTGCGTAATCCTAGGTTATAACCATTTTTAAAAGCTAAGCTATATTAAACAAAAGTCTCAGTGTAATACTTTAATACTAAATAATAATGTACTCAGTGTAACGTATAAAAAAACAAAACATGCACTACGTCACCAAAATCCACTACGCAGAGGATTAGATCCAGTATGTCATCACGCTACAGACTGCAACGAGGATCCTGTCGAAATAGAGAGGCCAAGATGGTGCTGATCCATGCAGACATGCTGCATTCTTCATCCCCAGACACAATCGGGATATACGTGCAATAAGTGATGAAGACTATGTTTTTTAAATCTATTTTATGTCAATGACATTTAATCCTGGTGACTGATATCAATTTTGTTTGGAAATTCGTTCATATGTGCAAACGCAAAGCGAAACTTCACTCTGAGGCAGTCAACATGGAGAAAAACGAAAATGCTGTTCCATCTCAACTTTTTGCTCCACAACATAATGATGCAATGCTAACAGATTTAACACCGCAACTGTAGACACCATCGATCCAGAGTTGTCTTCGCTGATTCCTCTACCTTGTACCCCAGCTAAGAGCCCAGCACCAAAGACAGGGAAGTTTATATCCCCCGATACTGACCTAAACAAGGTTCTTGCGGCTATCCAGTCACCCTCCACAAAATGTGAAGTAATATTTAAAAAGGTTACAGCTATGGAGACAACTGTGAGAAATACTGATCAAGCCATTACTTTTTTGAATGATATGGTGGGGAAATTGATTAAAGATAACGTGAATCACAACAAGAGGATTGTTGCTCTAGAAAAGAACACCATAGACCTGAAAGAAGAAAACAAACAACTGAAACTTCAACTTTTGGAGGCGAATAGCTACAGACGAAGATGGGGGCTTAGGCTGCACGGGATGGAGGAGAAAGATCAACAGGAGGACACCCGGGATCCGGTAATCAAAGTTCTTGGCAAGATCTCCCCGATGATTGCTGAAAAATTACCGGAGGTGGTGGACTTGGTGCACAGAATCGGGAAGAGATAAGATGGTAATTCTGCAAGAGTTATAATCATCCAGTTCAGCATGCGTTACCTTCGTGATATCGTCTGGAGAGATACAAGAGGTTCAAAATTCCTTGAGGAAGCCCATTTACGCTTAAAGGAAGACCTGTCACCAGACGAAAGAGCGGCTCGGGCCAAAGCGTGGCCTTTGGTTATGAAAGCCAGAGAAGGCTTCATTCAGTGGTGCTTTTGCTTACATCAAAGGGAAAAGGGATAATATTGACATTTAGTAAATACTGAGAGAATATGGACACACACTGATATTTATAATTGATGTTTTCTGTCAATAATTCTAAACTCTAGGGTCTCATATTACAGTTTTGTAAGAATTCTGTTGATATCTTGTTGCATGTGTAAGATCCCGATGGGTCTATTTGTTTTCATTTTAATGAGTAACTAGCTTTGGAGGTTTACATTCTTTGCTTCTTATTGTTCTTATTTGTGGATGACAGTTTTTAATTTTGGGAAACTACATTTTATTTCTCTTAATGTCAGAGGTCTAAGGGATATTGATAAAAGGAAGGCACGTTTTCTTTTTACTAAACATAAGGAGGCTCAAATAATTTTTCAAGAAAGCACTCTTGTGACACTGACTCAAAGTTGGAAATCTCAGTGGGGTGATTCTGCATTTTTCTATCATGGCACAAACCATTCAGCAGGGGTCAAAGTTCTCTTAAATAAATTTAAAAGAGATATAGTGGAAAAAGTTTATTCTGGGGTAGGAAGATGGATTATAATAATCTTAAACATAGATAATATGAAATTTATTATATGCAGTGTTTATGGACATAATAACAACTCTTTAAATGTATGCATGTTTAAGAAACTTATTAGACCTAAAAAGTAAATACAAAGATGCATATTTACTGCTAGGTGGAGACTTTAATGAAGTCCCCAATGACTCTGTGGATAGACTCCCTCCGAGAAACAGCACGTCTAAAGTTTTTGAGCTGCTTTGTGATAACTTACAAGTTACTGATGTTTGGTGCTTCTTATATCCACATAACAAGGAACACACTTGGACTAATAATGCTCTCACTCGTAAATCACGAAATGACTTTGGGCTCTTATCTACTAATGCAATTCAGTTTGTCTCAGATACTTCAACTGGTTATTCACCTTTGTCAGATCACAGATTTATCTCAATCTCGTTAATAGGAAACACAGACCATTGTAAGAGAATTCGTGGTTATTGGAAATTTAACAATAAGCGACTTTCTGATGCTAAATTTGTAGAATGGTTACAAAATTGGCCTCTATATTAGAGGATGACTCTATGAGTCATGCCCAAAGGTGGGAATTCTTTAAATTTAAAATTAGACAATTGGCAATGCGTCGCGGTAAAGAACTTAAAGTAGCCAATTATAAAAGATGCCAAGATATTCTAGGCGATCAACAAGTTACTGTCCAAATAAACTCTTAGTACAGAGGAAGCCAACTTATTTAAACTCCGTGGTGGTGTAGTGGACTAAAGCACTGAACTGGTAAGCAGAAAGTTGTTGGTTCAAGGCACTTAACTCCAGGTTGCTCCAGGGGGATTGTCCCTGTAATAAAGGCACTGTAAGTTGCTTTGGATAAAAGCATCTGCCAAATGCATAAATGTAGATGATCTTTATTTAGATTTGGCTAAAGGTGCCTTTATAAGACCTGGAGCCAAATGGTTAGAAATGGGAGAGAATAATACTATTTGTTTTGTTCTGGAAAAAAAGAAATATAATATAATTATTTAACACCCTTAAAAATGAATGGTAACATTAATAAAAACATTTTTTTTAAATAAACTATATAACTAAAATTATAATGGAAATAACACAAGATCTTTTTTTTTTTTTTTTTTACAAAAAATCAAACCAAGTCAATTTAGAATTGAATGTGAAAATGATCTCTCTTTAGATGAACTTACCAAGGCAATGAATTCTATGAAGAACTAAGTCCCTGGGTTCAGATGGACTAACTGTTGAGTTTTTTTGCACACTTTTGGGAAATCATCAAGGTACCATTGCTTAGAGTTTACACTGAATGTATTATTAATGACGAATTATGTACTAACATGAAACAAGGTCTTATTACCCTGATACCAAAACCAGGAAAAGATCCTCTTTCCCTTGATAACTGGAGGCCAATCACATTACTAAATATAGATTACAAAAGTTTCTCATTAGTATATGCAAAAAGATTAAAAACAGGTTTATCTGAAATAATGAAACTCAAACAGGTTTTATGCCCAAACGACATATAAGCTCTAATATCAGGCTAGTATTAGATCTTATAGATTACGCACATCACATTAACTCAGATGCAATTATACTGTTTTTGGATTTCTACAAAGCATTCGACACCATCGAACATCATTTTCTATTTTCAACTCTAGATCTGTCTGGCTTTGGAGAAAAATAGGGGAGGAAGGCAAGGTTGTGGTATTTCACCTTTCCTGTTCCTAATAGTTGTAGAATTACTCTCCCTGAGTCTTCGAAACAACTCTGATATTAAAGGTGTGTCAATTTTTGACCAGGAGATAAGAATCTCACAACTTGTTTGCTAAAAACCCTGTTTTTAGAAAACAAAGATCAAATTAGTAAGGCTCTTGAAACTATTAATGCTTTTTCAGATGCATCTGGCTTAAAATTAAATATTCCTAAACGTGAAATCCTTTGTTTATGTGATACCCTAGAAACCTCAATGAATAGCATACCCATTCAAGATAGTGTGAAGTACCTTGGCATCCATATTTCTAAGAAAAACTCTGTAAGGCAAGAAATGATTTTTTTACCTAGACGTAAAAAAGCAAAACTAAGATTTAACAGTTGGCTTCAAAGAGATTTATCTTTTCCTGGTAGAGAGCTTTTAACTAAAGCAGAAGGTCTATCTTGCTTTATATACCCAGCTATTTCACTATTTGTCCATGATAACACCTGTAAACAAATTAACAGATTATTATTTAACTTCTTTTGGAAAAACAAACATCAATCTGATAAAACAGGATTTATGTGGTAAAAAAGCCGATGGAGGTTTTGACATGTTAGACTTTTTTGATGTTAACAATACTTTCAAAGTGAATTGGGTTAAACAATGTGCTAATTCACCAGACTCTATCTGGCACTTTATCCCATATAATATTTTTTAAATGGAGGGAGAGCTTAAGTTCTTATTAACTTGTAACTTTTCCCCTTCTAAGCTCCCTATAAAACTTTCCAAATTCCATGAACAGGCTCTCTTGGCATGGAAACTTTGTTTTGTCCACAATTTCTCTCCTCACAAGGTGAAGTTATGGAATAATGAAATGATTATATCAAAGTACAAGTCAATTTTCCTTAAAATCTGGCACGAGAAAGGAATAGATTATGTTTGTGATATGTTAGATCCAGAAGGGAATGTTTACTCTTATTATGATTTCATGTCTAAACTCCAACTTTCCTGTTGTCCATAAGGAATTTCTCACAATACTTAGTGGTCTTGTTCATTTAATGAGATGTCAATTATCATTTGGAGAGATTGTAAAGATTGAACAAAATAGTAGAAGATAGGAGCATTTATGACCCAAAATGTAGTAATAAAATTATAAGAAATTTTTCTCTCTCAAGGAAAAGGAAAGTTTTTTTTGGAATTAATTAATAGAGAATATTAATTGGGAAAAAAAACATGACTCTTACCATATAAATTCTGTATCCCCAACAAAGTTAGAGAAACATTTATTTATTTATTTATTTTTAATGTCCAAGAATTTTGGTTTGACCTAACCAAATTCTTTACCTCAAAAACTGAATCAGATATTGCCTTAACATTGTGCAATATAATTTATTTTCTCATAGTAATTATAATATAGAATATATAGGGAATGTTATTATTTTATTGGCAAAATA